>NW_026919510.1:0-15826 GCF_032062105.1 Saccostrea cuccullata
TATCCAATTATGCGTCATTAATTCCCAATTCATCTGGTGCATAAAATCAAATTTATTCATGGATGTATAAATAATGTAATGATTAAAAATTTCTCAAATTTCGGCTAAAAAAAAAACCTCTTTCTCTTTTTTGAATTTTTTTTAATCATTCATACATATTTGCAGAATATGTCTTCAACATTTTAGTTGAGACAGTGATACTTTTTCAGGAATACAGTTTATGAGAGAACATAACTGTTGATCGTTTAATTTCGCTCGCTAAGTCATCAATATTTTACCATTTCTTGGCGACTTCCAAAAAAGAAAAGGGCTAAAGGCTTCTTGACCACCTCTGACAAAACAACTTCGACTGTGTTCTACTTGTGTCCAAGAGATCTCTCATGAATGTCACGGTCGGTTAAACTCACTTATATATTTTTAATTGTAGGGAAGATTTATTCAAAATCATATAGGTAAACAAAAAGCAACCTGTTATTTTCTAACACAATATGAGACAACAAGTAACTAGAATTCATGTTTAATTTTTTAAAACATTTTTTCACTATAGATGAGTATTAGGAAAAGTTATTGCCATGAGTAATAAGTATCATAGATAAAATAACTAAAAGAAAACTGACATATTGTCTAGAACCAATCAGATAGTGCGTTGTATTAGCATATTATAATGAGGTATAAGACAGCGATATAAAAAATATAGAAGGTAAAGAGATAAAATTAACCCTGTCTATCAAAAAGTATAATAAAGAAAGGAAGTGGCTATAATTTTTAGGAAATTTTAATTTGAGGAATTATATTCCCAAAAGTAAGACAAGAGTTTCCAAGGCAATTGAACACTCCATTATTTCAGTTTGTTCATTAACATGTTCATAAACGTAAAAACTATATGAAATGTGAAAACTTGACTATGTGATTCATATTTCAATATGACCGTACCTCGATCTGTATTGAGAAATTCAATGTATTATAAGCTCATGAAAAGATGTACACATATGACTTTTATTTACTCCCCCCCCCGCTAAAAAAAAAACAATAAAAACCAGTTCGTGACTTCTCGCTCTCAATTTTTACACAAATGCATAAAATTAAGGTAAAATAGCATATCTTGTATCGATTAAAATGCAACCTAAAAGTTTACGGTGTCTTTGAATAAATATTTCCATGCTAAATTGACACAAAAAAGATACTCACCTTCAATTTGCTATTTTCAACCTGTTTTCCCGTGGGTATTTATTTAATCTTATTTTATTTTCTTTTTATAATAACGTTGGTATTCTATTATGGCAGAGATATACAATTATGACTCGCTTATACTGTACTCTCTAACTGTTAGGAATAATTTATATTTCATTTGAAAGGGACGCCATACATTTTTCAGTAAAAATGCATAACACGGCGTAAGTCGTTAAATTTCTTTAAAGTTTCACATTTTGTGAATAGTGCACAAGTTAGAAAATTAAGTATATGGAATACTTTAATGGGAAAAATAGACAAACGAAGTCTAGTTATTTGTTTTTAGAAATTACCCCGGTATATTGAAAAATAATAACGCCATTGTGTCCTCTTTGTTACCCCAGCAGTGTTTGTCGTGTGATTTTAAACTTATTTGACAACCGTATGAAAAAGGTTTAATAAAAATAAACCCACAAGATACTGATGTACAAGTAACAGTAACAGAAAGTTGCACGGAATACCCGATTTCGCGGATTCAACGATACCCTAATATTGAGTATTATACGCGATTTCACGGATAATACCATATTTCGAGTATTCTCTCCGACCTGTTATAGGGAAGGCTTTCCCCCCTAAAATCTTGCCCTTCGGAAAACTGGCTCTAGAGTAGAATATCACTTATTGAAATCCCACACCAGAGTCAGTTTTCTGGAGAGGGACCCTACTCAGTGTGGTAGTTATAGAGTGCGATTTCCCCCCGAGTCAATCCCCCCAATGAAATATAATTACTCCACATATTTTTAGGAGGAATGGTTGACACATTGTTACACTTATCCCTTCTTCAAAATGGTGAAAAAATTTATTGAACATACGTCAACGAAAAATCAACATGAAAATTTTCAATCTGATTTTTCTTTGCTATACCGTCCAACCATTTAAAAAAATCAAAGGAATTAATGAAACTGGTGAGGACTATAAATATCCTCTGCCTCCGTCCACCTGTGAGTCTGTCTAGCTGTTCCTCTAGCTGTCTGTGTGTCCCAAATGGTCTTCCCCACTTTTTTCTGAACTACTTGCACAGTTGAAGACATTGAGCTGAGTTTTGGAAAAGGAGTACATCTTGATCAGTTAAAGTTCAAGTTTGCGTTTCGTTTCGCTTCATTTTTTAAAGGAATTACGACCTTTCAATTTTTACCATTTTTTGTCAATGTTTTTCTACACGTTTGGAGATATTGAGCCAATTTTTGGGTTAGTGATTTTCTAGATTGCACTTTGTTTCGCATCGTAAAGTGTTACGGAATATTTAAACTAGATTTCACTTGCCGGTAGGGGGCAAGTATTGCTACCGCAAATATCACAAACAAACTTTTACTGATTAAAATTCAAAAATGTTGGCTGAAATAGATGCCTTTCTCAATATAGAAGTGATATTTCATTAGTGAAACAACCTTATTTATGACCAAGCCAAAATGAAATAATTTGGTGAAAAGTTAAATTATGCAACTTTTCAGTTCAACATGTTTCTTTAAAAAATTATAAAATGTATGATCATGCATATTTCTTGCTTTAAAGTTTTTTAGGTACATTTTCAAGAATGTATTTTAATATTTAACACAATCCAGACTTCCATTTTTTGTTTGTTTCATTATAATTTGAGAATATTTACATTTCTTTTGAAAGCTTTAATTTTGGTTGAGATTCAATGATTTGAAATATATGCTTAGAAAATTCTTACAACATATGTATATAAACAATCATTTACCTTTTAAAATCAGTCGTTAATTTGGTCTTTTTTGCAAAAAATGTTGTGCCTGTGCTTTATATTGATTATAACGAGGGGTAAATCCTACTCTGAGAAAAAAAGAGGGGGAACTGAAGTACGATTTCCGGGGGGATAGCTGACTATGGGGGAAATCCTACTCTACAACACCGGTATGTTACACTCATTCTTTAAATCACCAGACTTATGCAATACAAGGCAACTTTTAAAAAAATATTATTTTCAGACCATGAACAAAGCACTGCAAGGCACATTAATACCTAATTTTTAATACAATGCACACTCTGGTTCGCCGATTTTATATAATTAATATAACTTTATTTATTTCTATTCAAATCTAAATAATTAATTGAAATGGTAGCATATCAGGTAATTTTGATATTGAGACATAAATTAAATCACATCATCTTGATTAACAAGTAATGTGATCTATGTTTTGAGACGTCGATAGAACATTGATGAGTCATTGAATGCCAGAAATAGAGTACAGGTAAGGGAGTTCATAATACAAACCGAAAGTTAAATCAAGGAATTACTAGTCCTATATAAATTTAAAATATTTTGTTTAAGTTTTAATCTAAAAATTAAATACGACAATATTTTTTTTATGAATTTAAAATTGGTATCTCATAAATTCCTTATACCCCACACCCAATCTCCAGTCTGTACATATACTGTCAACTGTTTTATACTAAACACATCGATATTATCAACTGATCTGAGAGAATTAGATAATCAAAACTGATTGAGTACTCCTGTATACAAATAAAATATATACATTAAGATAATGAACAATGCGAGGGGCGTTCAATATTTTTGGTCCTTTATGGTTTTCAATATAAATTAGGTCACTCGGTTCGGAATTTTGGTCATCATGAATGAATATTTTTTCATTGAGATTCAAAATTTGGATACGTCCTTGTCCTTAGAAACACTTTTTATATACATTTTATATCACCAACACCACCACCACCCTGACTCTAGAAAGTGTGTCACCATATAGTGAACACTGGATGGGAGGCTACAAGTATTTATAATTACGTCATTAATATTATAATAACTTACTAATTGTCCCCTAATTTAAGAAAAATGTCACTATACAGGGTATACTAGACAGAAGACTACAGGTATTGATAATTACATATTAACATTGTTAAACTAGTGCTTCCCCCCCCCTCTCTACGAAATGTCACCATACAACGTACACTGGTTGGAAGGCTTCAGATATATATAATTAGGTCATAAGTGGTCCTCACTCCAAAAACTATGTCAGTAAGCAGTGTTTTCCCTTAGAACCAGCTACCGGCCAAATTGACCACTTCAACTTGACAAAAATGTGGCTTTGAAATAAAAATTTTGTTGTAAGATCAACAAAGATTTTGTCGGTAAACTCCAGCCCTTAGCCTGTTATAACCGATCTCTAACCGTTTACTTTGAAATAAAGGGAAAACACTAAGTCTGTAAAGTGCATGCTGGAAAAGTTTAATTCAGGTCATAATTAAAAACAGATTGAATTACAGTTATGGATTTTTAGCTCACCTCGACGAAGTCGAGATGAGCTTATGCTATACCCCCGGCGTTGGCGTCCCAGGTTAATGTTTTAGGAGCAAGTCCATTCCCAAGTAACTATAAGCCCTAGCTGAACCAAACTTGCATGGATGATGCATCTAGGCCCTAGACATTTTCTTTCTATAATGATAAGGAATAACTGTAAGATTTTTTTGTTTCATGTGTAACAGGAACCAGTGTTATCAAGGGACTAAAATAAGACAAACCTTTTCCAAAGTACAAGTCCTAACTTTGATGTAATAATTTAATTCAATGTACTCTATTGATTATAGTACTTGGGATTGGAGTCTTACTAAACCAATATATATGGGCCACACTGGTTAAATTATCTACCCAGGTTCTTTAGTGATTCCTAGATTATGATCATCACCTTGTTTTGAAATGAAAAGATTTGTAAAGTTACATAATTTATTATAACAAAGGTAAAACTAGGACTTTAGCAAAAAGCAAAATGTTTCCAAATAAATATAACAAATGGATTTATCCAAAAATAATTAAGTAATTGAAAAATATAGGGGGAGAATGTGACTTCAAAAATATGTATTTATTGTACTAAAGAATCTCCATACACCCAAGAATGTAAGCCTATATAAAAATAAACACAGGGATAACCTAAATGTATAGATCTAACTGAAATATGGTAAGGGATATCTAATTCTACCCTGAACCAATAAATGAATGACTCTACTATGGGTATCTACATTATACTACATAAATTTGCTACCGAACTTGAAGTTCTTAAAAGCACGAACCTTACGTTCTTGACCCCTAGCAGAGTGAGTGAAATTCATGAGTAGCACTATATATAGGCAGAGTAAGCCAATTATACACTAAAAATAAATGCCTAATCTGATTGGCTAGGACTAAGTCTCTTAACCAATAGAATTACAGAATACATATTACGTTTGGTGTGACTGACAATATGGCGGGTTCAATGAATTACTTAAAGAAGTGAAAGGTAAACATCTGTTAAATCGAAATATTAACTTTGTACTATTTTGAAATGACTTCGGAAGTAAATACATGTATAATAGGCATAAGGTATAAACATTATAGCTATAAATCTGACTTAGTAAGCTATTAAAACATCAAAATTGTCACACATGATAATTACTATTGGCTTGCATGATAAATTTATGCATAAACACCTTTCGGGAGAATTAATGAACACTCAGTCTGGATGAAATACAGAGTTATACGATACTGTGTTATATTTTTCAGGTCGCGGGACGTAAGGGCTTTCCTCACGTGATTTACGCGCGGATCTGGAGATGGCCGGACCTCCATAAGAATGAACTGAAGCACTGCAAGTTCTGTCACTACGCCTTCGACCTCAAACAGGACAGCGTGTGTGTCAATCCATACCACTATGAGAGGGTGGTCTCCCCTGGAATTGGTACGTATCTCTCTCTCTCTCATGTTTATAAATGGGACAGTGTGTGTCAATCCATACCACTACGAGAGAGTGGTTTCCCCCGGGATGTGTATGTGATTCTGTCTCTGTTGGTGTCTTTCTTTCTCTCTCTCTGTTTGTGTCCTCTCTCTCTCATGTTTAAAACACAATAGGATCAAACTTTTGGGGGGAAAAGCATGGCCGCTGCCAGGTTTGGAAATCTGAAGGAATTGAACAAAATTTTAGGAATCTTGGCTAATGACGATGCACTTTATTATAATTTACCTATTATCTGAGTAACAGTTGAGAATAATTAAAAGATCAGTTTTATAGGCCAAAATAAAATTATAATTTGTTTGGAATTGCCGCCCGCCTCATTAAAAACCCCCCCGCTCAAAAAATTTTATTGGCAAAATATTACCAATATTTTTTTTTATCGTTTTATCGTCTTACATTGTTTCATATAAGTTAGTTTGTTTGTCAAAATAGCTTTTTAAAGTCAGGTTTGAGCTCACATTAATTTAACAACTCGGGTCAATAAAACGCTTTCGTCATAGTGTGTATGATATAGCGACGATAGGTGGCGATTTGACAAAATAAAAGCCACCAAAATGTCAGACCATTCAAGCGTTGTGTTGAAGAGCAGAACATTTATGCATCTCTATAAAAATTAAAGGTGAATAAAAAAATTAAATGGAATGATACATCGATACCTGGAAAGAGCTATTGTAATAGATTGCACATTGAACCTGATAAGTCCGTCATGTTGAAAAAAATGATCGTTCAGTTCCCACTTAAAAAATTACATGGTTCAGGAACGTTTATCCCAAATACTAAAGGAAAAATGTTATCTGTCAGTATGACAAGTCCTTGAAAGGTAATGTTAATACTGATGCATGGTGAAAACCCGAGAATATACGAAGCACCCCCTCACGGTTTTACACAAAACATCCCAACTATTCTTAAGAAATTTTGTGTGGTTCAAACTCTTTGCTTACGTTGTTTTAACAAAGAGGTAAATTTCAAAGAGATATACTATGAAATAGTCTGATATAAGTATTGTTTAACTAAGATTCTTAAAATAAACTAGAAGTTTGATGCTGAAATTTAGCTATTAACAGTCCAGTCCAAAGACTATTTCTACCTAATGTATGTAGGTATTAATAGCTACCTAGGTATTTAAAGCTACCTAAAGTAGCTATTTTTACCTATTTTCTGCTTTACTTGCATTTTGTGGCCAAAGGCATGAACGGCACAACATGGTGAGTACACAATTTCTTGATACAGTCACATTGATGATGAATATGACAAAAATTTGGCCAAAAAATGAAAACTTCGTATTTTATTAGTTTTGCAAGCAATTGCCGATTCAGGAAGTAATCATTTTTTGCCAAAATTTTGTCGTATTCATCATTAGTGTGACCTTATCAAAAAATATGGTATTCACCATGTTGCACTGTTTGGTCTTTTGGTCGCAGAATGCATAAATTATATAAAGTAGGTAAATATAGCTACTTTTGGTAGCTTTAAATACCTAGGTAGCTATTAATAGCTACGTAGGTAGAAATAGTCTTTGGACTGGATCTGATTAATATATGAACAGATCTTAACATCTAAATGAGATTAATATTTGAGAACCGTTCTGTGTACCGGCATATCTTTTTTTTCACAATCGGACCAAATAATATCAATAAAATAAAAGAACGAGGATAATAAATGGAAATTACCACTGTTCATTGAGATTTTATTTTTTTATCATTTAGCTTCAATTTGTAAAAAAAAAAAAATAATTTCCCTCCCTCCCTCCTGGGTCTGAAAACCCCCAGGCGGCAATTCCAAACAAACATTTTTTTAAGGATGGCTTTATCCATGATAAGTGTTGATTTATTTATCATGAGTTACATTAACATTAATTAGCACTGTTTAAAGTTTATCTTGTTTTGAAAACCTGAACATACTGAAGACTGACGCATTTGTCCACGTTAAATATTAATTTTGAATTTTTTTTTTCAGATTTGTCTGGACTTAACATCCAACATGCAGGTAATTAATCTGAGTGTATAAACAGTTAACTAAAGGCAACTGTAAGTACACATATAGCATCAAATTATGATTATTATGATTTGTGGACTCTGAGGCACTTTGCTCATTCCCAACTGAAGAAATACTGTATTGATAGAAAATTGATGTGTTTACAATTTATTTTTAAAATCTTCCAACCAATTTTTGAATTACAGTGGCAATGAACAAGTTACATCATGAAAAACAAAACTTATAATTTCTGTAGAGAGGCTGTAGTATACCTTTGACCTGACAATACAGCCTACAGGTTAAAAAAAGCCACACATTAGCTTGTTAACTATAATGTTTCTTTATATTCAGAAAAAGACTATTTTGGAATGAACTGCAGTGAAAATGAGGGTGTCTGAATCTTCTTGCTTTTAAAAATACGAACAGAATTATGCAACTAATTGGTGTAAAAAAATTGGTTTTTTTGCAACACTAGGATTGTGAAATTTTCTGAATGAAATTCATAATATTCAGAAATAAATCTTCCTATTCAATTACTGCTTAGATTTAATATTTTTTGGAATGGCAGTGATTTTTCTACTCTACTTTAAAAAAAATGGTCTGAGCCTTAACAATTAGTAGTCATTTGAATTAAACTTGGTAAAATTCAGTAACTTGGTTACTGAACATTAGCAATGCATTTCTTTACATATTTAGCTATGCAATGAAACAAAATTAATTTGTTTTCAAAATTAATTTAAGAATCTAAATGATAGGAAATCATACAGCTCTTGTTTTAGACAAGCTGTAAAAACTTCATACAATTTCAGTGATGGAAAAAGAAAAAAAAACTGATGGGGAAAAAATAATGATTTATTGAAGATGGCGAAGAGTCAACATACAGATGTATTAAATTGACTATAGAAAAACAGACCTGTTTACTCTTACAATTTCACCATATTTTTTTTACGGGTTTATAGTCCAAAATACGTGTCTCGTTTTGCTATTTTGAAAATATGGAAATCGAAAATACATTTTTTGGAGTTTAGCTGTTAGTTTCTGTTATGATCTGTCTCAGTTTCACGCTTTTTAAATGCTAAAAAAAAAGAAATATTTCAAACATAGAAGTGATGTCGGGTTGCCAAAACGCACATGGTATATATAACAATGACCATGTTATTAAACCATGTTTAAGTAATCAGAAAAAACAGTTCTCTATTAATATATGTTAAATCGATGGGAGAAGAAATCTTACTGGCAAATGTCAAATCTCACGGACAAATCTAATAAAAAATACTGAGAGATAACATTATGGGTAAACAGGTCTGGGAAAATGACTGGCCTGGATTTACAGGGTTCTGACGTCGTTTCTGATATTTCAGCCCCGCCCTCTCGCCTCGTTAAGGACGAGTATGGTAACGAGATCGGGATGAGCATGTCGAGTTCTGAGGAAGTCTCACAAACAGTACAACATCCTCCTCAGAGCGAGTTAGCTCGGATCCTCACGTTCGGCGGCATGGGTCGGTGTCTGTGTTGTTTTTATTGTTGGGTACTTGATGGGGATAGTTTTTTTTTGGGGGGGGGGCAATTTTGTTCTTTTTTAGGGCTGAAGGAAAATTTTCATAACTTTTACATTTTTTTTGGAGGGGTTAAATTTTGTGTTCTTTATTAGGGCTGCAGGATAAATTTTATACCTTTAACATTATTAATCGGTATTTTTTTTTTCTTTCAAAAAAATCATACATAAAATCTCCAAAAATAATTTTTTTATTAAAGATAAATTTAAACTTTGCATAAATTACTATCAATCAATAAATAAATATTTAGTTAATTAATTTTCAAGATAATCATTATGATAGAATTTTCAAAATTTGAACTATATTCAATAAAAAAACGAATAAAATAAAAATGAATATTTTAATCTTTCATAAACATTTTAATTCTCTTTGTGAACTAAAATGGGGAATAAAAAACTTTTTTATTTTTTCACTATTTTCTAAGAGAATCTGCATGGAAGAAATTATTTGTTTTTCACTGTCAAAATAAATGTAATCAGTTTGAATTTGATCACATTGATTTTGCTTACTGTTTTACATTTAATTGTGTGGGCTGACATATCAGAAATTGCCTCAGCTGTTCACTATAGTGATCAATGTACATGTATGTTGCTAATTTTTTTATTTTTACACATTTAATTTTAAACTGTGTTTATCATTTTCAATAGCCTTAATTGTGCTGAATATTTATTTTTAGGACAATGTCGTATTTATTTTCATTGGTTCATAATGCTTTGATTGGTTGATTTAAGGGGGCCGACTATAGTTTTCATTGCGCAATATTTCGCGCATCATAGTAATATGAAGCGTATTTACTGTTTAATGCAACTTTTTCCGCTTAATTATTAAAATTAAACAAAATTACGAAATTATAGGTATGAAAATGTAATTAAAATTTGATATAACTTTTTTTTAACGGATTTTAGAATTGATAGGTAGGTTGACGTCGTTGCAGTGTGTTTTTAACGTTATGATAATCTGTAGCTCTTAAAGAAAGGGGTAATAAAAATATTATTAAAGAAAAAGTAATAAAGATACGCTCTTGAAAATTAAAATATGGAAATTTGAGGATATCTCCAATATTTTTGTTATGTTTTCATATGAATCCATTGTGTAAGACATATTTTGTAATACTCTATAAAAATAGTACAATTTGCTTATTTTTTGCATTTTGAGATGCCCCCTCTGGTAACAAGACGGTAGAATTTTGTGTTTCTTACATATATTGTATAATATAGTATTACGCATCATATATTTCAGTTTGAACAAAATCTCTATTGTAGTATTTGTATAATTTACTTTAAAGTGCAAAAAGTGGCATTTTTCCTATATAAACCTATAGTAAATGTACCTGTATTTTGAGACGGTCCCTCAAAAATACCTGGACGGTAGATTTCGCCCAAACTTTGCTTATACACTGAAGTTAATGTAAGTAATATATGGTATAAAAATGAAGAGTTTCGCTATTGTAGTTTTCACACAATAAAACTATAGTCGGCCCCCTTAAACACAGGTCAAGGGTCATCCGGCCCTCAGTCGACTGTGCCACAGCACCCTCACACGGCAGGACCAGCTATTTCAAGCCCCCTGGGGCGGGGCCCCAGTGCCCCCAACACCCCCCTACATAATCCAATGTCCCCCCAGGCAAATCCTTTATCGCCACAGGCACAATCAGGTTCTATTTTTAGTTTGACGTAGAACTGCTTGTCATGTAATCTTGGTGCGGTAGATGTTTTCATGTATATTGACATCTGTATGTCTGGCAAGAGTTTTTGTGCTGCAGATTTCCTAATCCACACAGCTTTTTTTCCCTATTGCTTGGCTGAACTGAAATCCTGTGTCCAGAGAAAGGGGTTTTTCTGCATTCTGTCCAGCATATTGACAAAATTAAAATTTCCCAAATTCATTATAGCAATGCCTGATATTATTTAAAATTTCAGTTTTTTAGGTTAAATGATCCTTTAGTTACAATAAGTTTGTTTTGTTTAAAGTTGCATAAAACCAAAAAGAGTAATTATTATCTCATCAAAATTTTCAACTTCAATTACAGATATCTTTAAGGGACTCCGACCCTCAGCCAGGAAGGACAACTCTATAATTTATAATTTGATTCAAAAAGTCTTAAAATGAAACTTAAAAATTAAATCTTTTCATGCAACAATTTTCATTATATGCCTCTCAATGTGCTTTAAGGTTCTTTGAACTTCTCAGAAAGGTCTAATTAAAAGTAGAAATTTTTATCTCATAAAAGCATTTTCAGATACCAATGTTTTATTAATATGATATGAAATTATAAGTGATTTATGGAGCTTTGCAAAGAACGTTGAGGCACATTGAGAGGCATATAATGAAAATTGTTGCATGAAAATATTTAATTTACAAGCTTCATTTAAAGACTTTTTGAATTAAATTATAAATTAAAGAGCTATCCTTCCTGGCTGAGCCTCGTAGTCCCTTAACTGATGAATGTGACAAATATATCTTAATCACTAGACTTCAAACTTGAAATAATGTTAGCAGATTAATAGAATACCTTAATCTTTCTGTTTTACTAAAACGTAAACAACTTGTAAAATCAGCATCCTTTGTTCATTGTATGATGAACCACAAACGTGGGATTTTCTTTGCTCATACATTTGCCAAAAGCATAATAAAAGAACAACTCTTGTCATATTCAGATAAATTCCTCATCATATATATGTATTAATAAAGAACAATGTGAAGCCCCATATGTCAGTAATACCCAGATTATTGTAGGTTGAAGATTTAAGAGCACATTTTCTCTGGACACATTTTGCACGCTTTATTTCTGTCTTAGCTTATACACGCCTAATGCTTGACCTCATAACTGTGCAGCATGCTTTGCTTTGTATGTTTAGCTACGGTATATGATTTGATACACATTTTGTGGAGTCCTCATCTTAAAGTTGTCTTCATCTTCAGATTGATGGGACATCAAAAGTACTGTAGTTCTTGTCTCTCCTTTTGTCATCAGCATATGTATGAGTGAGTGGTTTGCATATATGCAAATGGATAATTTTCATAATTTGTCTTGTCTCTCCTTTTGTTATTAGCATAGGTATGAGTGAATGATTTGCATAAATGCAAATGGATAATATGAATATTTTGTTTTGTCTCTCCTTTTGTCATTAGCATATATGTGTATGAGTGAGTCATTAGTATATATGCAAATAGATAATCTGAATAATTTATTTTGTCCCTCCTTTTGTCATTAGCATAGGTATGAGTGAGTGAGTGATTTGCATATATGCAAATGGTTAATATGAATAATAATAATTCAGTGGTTTAATTAATTATCCATGAACATTCATTCACTGGTGCAAAGACTAGTGAACTTGTGAAATTCACTGATCCATTACATTTAATTCATTGTTCCACTGGCAAATAAATCAAAACTGTAGCTTTGTTTGATGTCCTATGGTTAATTCAAATTTTTAAGTTCCTCTTGTTTCGTGATTATTATTGGTATTTTTATGGTCCTGCTCACTGAAATATATGGAGGTACAAACCCTATTTAGCTAAAAAGTAGCAGAGCAGACACGGACCTCCAAACATAAGAGGTGGGTTCAGATGCCATGGAAGAGTAAGCATCCACTGTTGACCGGTCACACCCGCCGTGTGCTCCTTGTCATGATCAGGAAATTGACAGAAAGATCCTTAAACAATTCATTGTACATTTAATGACCTAACAATTAGTATGAAAAACATCAGTCAGTATTTAACTTCATGATAAATTGTATTTGCTGACAAGGTCATTGTCTCAATTGTATGGGTCTAATGAACTGTAGCTGAGAGATAATTCGGCCAACAATAAAATGATTTGTTTGATGTGCTCTGACGACTTATCGGAATCCAGAAGCCTTTTTTTCTCACTATTTTGAATTTGAAATTATTTAGAGTTTCCAGGGAAACGGACATGATTTAATTTAAATCATTTTGCTTCATAGCAGGATTTTTATATTTTTAATAGAATATTTGTAGTCAAAAGCAATTGTTTTTACAGTTAAGAAATATATATAAATAGCATTAACACAGATTATAAGGATTTTATGATATATTTACCAGTACTCCAAATTTTATCAAGGATTAAACAACAGAAAAAGTATACAAGTTATAGTCACATTTATTTACAATTTAATGCACTAATTGCCAATCATCATAAACTATCAAACATTGCTTTTTATTTTTGCTTTTGATGTTTAACACACTATCTTGCTTTTTAAGGATTTAACAGCGTAGCAGACAGTTACTAGAAAAACTAGTGCTAATTGTAACGTAATGTTATATAATGTTCCCCAAACGCTCCCCAACTCTCTTTTTGTGCAATATTACCCGTAAGCTTCATTAAATAAGAAAAAATCTATGTATTTGAGACTTTAACAACATATACTCGGAAGTGTACGAAGTTCATTCAAATTTTAGCATTGCATGCGTGCGCATGCGAATGCTTGTGCGTATATGACCATATCATTTTGTCTACACAATCCATATACTTTAATATACTAAAAATTAAAGTATTTAATCCAAAAGTAATAAAAAAATACGCTCATTTAAGTGTATTTTTGATTTTGTTCATTTCACGTGCACGCACGTGCATAAATGAGCACGGTGACCATACCTTCTTGTAGAAGTCCATTACATCTATTTATGTTCTAAATCCCAACCCATATGGTTGAAAACCAAGGGCGTTATACCTGTTAAAAGTTTCAGCCAATCAGATTGCAGCGCACGTACACGCACGTGTATGCACGTGCATGGTGACCATACCTTTCTTGTAGTAGTCCATTATATCTGTCTGATGTTCCAAATCCCATCCTGTTTGGTTGTAAACCAAGGGAGTTATACCTGTTTAAAGTTTAAGCCAATCAGATTGCAGCGCACGTGCATGCACGTGTTTTCATGATAATTGCTATATATCATATTGTAGGATATCCTAATGCATGGGAATGTTCAAAATGTCAAAGCATTTCGTCAAAAAACGAAAAAGATATTGAGATTTTTGTTTCAGCCAATCAGAGTGCAGCGCACGTGCATGCGCGTGAGATCTTGCTATTTTGACCATGTCATATTGTCTATGCTACTAATGAATCCTTATATTATGAGTTCTAAAGCATTTCATCAAAAAATTAAAAAGTTACATCTATATCAATTAAATCTGTCATTTATCATGTTGCACGTGCGCGCTCTTGCAAGCACGTGCGCGCAAAATGACCTTCGTTCCGCAAATCTACATTACATGTCTACTGACCCTAAAAACATTTCACCTTAGTCTGATGTGTAGTTTACAAGATTACTCGCGGACAAAATTTTCCCAGGAAGAAAAATAATAAGAACTAGATGAGATCTCGTTGCGAGCAACGAGTAGGTCTTCCGTTAAATTTCTAGATAAGATGAGATGTGATTTTGACTGAGATATTCGTTAAAAGAGAATAACATTAAGTTTTTCTTCATCAATTTTAAAGTTTCTGTTTTTTATCCAATATTCTGAATATCTTTTGTTCAATATTGCTTATCAAAATACTCCCCCTTTTCGAGACGTAAAGCATAAAAAAGAGGCCCATGGGCCACATCGCTCACCTGAGAAGCTTTGACCATTCTGTTCTTTACCAGATTTCCCCCTTGTTATACATAATGCATCCCCACCCTACCCCACTGATCATAATTTAGACATTTTGAAATCTACACAACCCCATGAACTTTCCATGGGCACATATGTTTCAGCTTTTTTGGCCCAGTGGTTCCTGATAAGATTTTCAAAGATTTTTCCTATATATTTCTATGTAAAACTTTGATTCCCTATAATGGCCCCGCCCTTCCCCCTGGGGGTCATGATTCCTACAATTTAAAAGAATTTACACTACCCCAGAATGCTTCCACATAAGCTAGCGTCACTTTTTCTGGCCTAGTGGTTCTTGAGAAGAAGATTTTCAAAGATTTTTCCTATATATTTCTATGTAAAACTTTGATTCCCCATTGTGGCCCCACCCTTCCCCCAGGGGTCATGATTTGAACAATTTATAATCTACACTATACCAGGATGCTTCCACATAAGTTTCAGCTTTTCTGGCCTAGTGGTTCTTGAGAAGTAAATTTTCAAAGATTTTTCCTATATATTTCTATGTTAAACTTTGATACCCCATTGTGGCCCCGCCCTTCCCCCGGGGTCATGATTTTAACAATTTAGAATCTACACAACACCAGGATGCTTACAAATAAGTTTAAGCTTTTCTGGCCCAGTGGTTCTTGACAGAAGATTTTCAAAGATTTTTCCTATATATTTCTATGTAAAACTTTGATACCCCATTGTCATTTGGGCCCCGCCCTTCC
>NW_026919511.1:0-15755 GCF_032062105.1 Saccostrea cuccullata
TTTTGAGATATAAACCATCAAATATCTAGCATTCTGGCCCCTTGTGGCCCCTAATTATGTATCATTCAACATAAATATGATAATATATAGTTATAGATTGTTAAGCTTAACATTTTTGCTTCAGAAATGTATAACAAAATATTGATTGTTAAAGAGTTATCGAAAAAAGACTTTCGGCCCCTTTTAATGCTTAATTTGATGAGTCAGCACTTTTTTCTTGATGTTATATTTAAGATCTTGTCATTCTGCACAAATTATGTTCAGTATGTTTAAACAAAAAAATTATAATTTAAAAGATATGATGCAAAATGTTTCAAAAAATCACTCATAAAACGTGTCCTTAATTTTGACCCCTACCGAGCTTCCATACAAAGCACTTCCGGAAGATTTGAAAGTATAGGTGCAAAACTACAATATGTTGTCTATTAGTCCTGAAAATGACAGCATTCTAGCTTTTGTCGTTTTTGAGTTTTTGTCAGGACAAAATGGTCATTAAAAAGTCGATTAAAGGGCGATAACTTCCGACCGGAAGTGAGTTTTTGAGATTTGAACAAAAAAGGATCATCTTCAGATCAAAACACATTATCACTGAAAATTTCATTAAAATAGATCAAACCGTTTTTGAGATATCGTCTGCACAAAAATTGTAAAGAAAAAGCGGAATAATAATAATAATAAAAGTGAAAAAGAAACAATACAATAATAGAAGGGTCTTCCGTTGGAGACGGAAGACCCTAATAATCTTTACCAACAGAATCAGTAGAAGGTCTTCCGTTGGAAACGGAAGACCTTAATAATCTTAATCACCAGAATCAGTAGAAGGTCTTCCGTTTGAAACGGAAGACCTTAATAATTGAGAAAAAATCTGTCGAAAAAGATGTGAATATAAAGGCCTTACAATAACTATATACAAAGAGTAGTCAGCATAAATAAACCTCAGTCTTGCTTTTGAACGTCGTAATGCATTTTCTTAAAGAATTTATTTTTATTTTTGACGAAATGCCCAATCCTTAGTAGCTGATTTTAACCCTCAGTGCTGTTAACATGTTATGAAAGATTTCCATAAACCCTGTCATGATAGGTAAACAAAAAAGAGAGCAGGGCACCAAGTACGTTCAAAAAGTTAAATATGCTGGATGCCTCTCATGGAATCATGGTATCAAAAATTGTAATAATCAAAGATCAGAAGGGATGAAAAATTCGTCAGACATATATAAAAAGAGTTAAGTTTCACTTTAATATGTGACCAAGCATTCCGAGCTAAGGGGGAAAAAATGAAAGGGTTACAACAACAAATAATATGTGCAAAATCACACTGTGTTTTGTAATTAAAACAAGCTTTTTTTTAAAAAAGCTTTTTAAATCTTTATCTTTGTCTAGTACATGTAATAACTATTTCAATTACTTACATTAGAAAATCAGCAATTAAAATAATCATTTTCATTGATATTTAATCGCAAAAAGCTACTTTGAAAATTCAAATTCAGGATAAGACTGCCCTAGGCCTGAAAATTCGAACATGTATGAACGTGTCATTAAAATCACTTCATAGCTTCTTGTTTAGTTACATATCCATGTCGGAGAGCTTCAATAAAAGTTTAAATGTAATTATATGCATTTCATTTTGATAAATTATCAGTCAGTGATATTATTTTAAAGTGAACACCTATACAATATTTACATGTATATACGTGTATTAGAGAGACAAAGAAAAAGACAGGGAGGGGGATCTTGTGTCCATTTATACGTTATCACAAAAGCAGATGTGATGGTCAAATCCTGAGGATTTCCGGCCAAGATACTCCTCGATTAGATAAATATAACTGCACTTTTCTTTATAACAGATTTAATTGTTTGGAATAGAGTAAGTAAAACACACCCTTACCACAATCCCCAATATGTACATACTTCCTTTAATAAATCCTTGATTTGTAATTGCTCTTTGCTGAAATAGCTGAAATCTATTAGTTATTTGGTAATTATTCAGAAGAGACTACACACATTCAAATGGCCCAGGTGCAGCGTGAGTACTTTTTCTCGTTTGTTTTAAATTACTTCCTAAACATTCTTATAATTAATGAAATCGTATCAAATATACTATCAGGAAAATTAATTAAATTTGAAAAATACCTTCCATTTGAAATCAATGTTAGAACCATCGGTATTATGTCCATGTCTATCAATGCCTTTTTTATACCACTGACCTTCTTGATACAAGTTTGATGTTTAAGATTTAAAAGTATTATATCTACATCCTATTGATGCAAATGAAAATCAGTTTTAGTCTAATACAGCAGATATTTTTATTATAGATATTTCTACCTTGTGCATTAACATTTATTTATTTTGAATTTCTGCATGAATTAGAAGGTTACATCAAGGTTTAGTAAATTAGAATGCCTTTTGATGCTAGATCCAATATGACGTCATTATTGACTCAAGCTGACTTTAAGTTTAGTAGAAATAATGTACAAAACAAAACATATCCAATGCACTCAATGAGGTGCATATGAAAATAACATTTAGTATCATACCTATGAAAATCATGTTAGAAAATATATCATGAAGCGATGCTTCCTTAGTCAGAAAATCACAATGTTTTATTTGGTTGTAAGAAAAAAATACATCTGTGAGGAAGAGTTATCTTTCTTCTAAATATTTCTTCATGTGAAAAAAAATCATACTAATAAATTTGCTGTATTAAGTACTTGAAACATTTAACCATTTTTAAAATTGTCCTTAGAAAGATATAACTTATTCAATTTATCAGGCTTTTAATGTTGTTTTTAAATGTTTTATTGTTGAATATAATAAAACAATTTCAGTGAAATTGGCAAAAGAAATAGAAAGTATTGGACCTCACAATGTCGATGGTCAGTCGAATTATATACTCAGTGGTCGCAGTTAGGAAACTCTGATTAAGAAAACTGTGATTAGTATTCATAGTTTGAATATTGAACGTTATTGCTCTTATCAGAGGGTCGCTGCCCCTTAAACAAAAATTAGTGGTACCAAGAGGCTGAAATATGAAAATTAACTATTAATATATATTAATGAAACCGACTGATTTTCATTTTATTTCGTCATTGTAAGAAGAATTTTCTTTTGTTAAACCTTTAACATTCAATAATTTTATTTTAGAATTTACCTCTATTCAAATCATCTAACATTTCTAGCGTTACCGTGCGGGCAATAAAAAACACATCATCGATGCTAAGCAGCTGAGTGATCCGGTCGATGAGATGTTGATCACTTACATCATACGTAAACGTACGTGAAAATTTATCCCTTTGTCTTTGTTGGTTCAACGGAACTCAGGTTATATCACGGATTGCAGTATGTATAAATGTATGTCCAAAAAATTAAAATGAACTCTATAACATTTATTGACTGTGTTCTCGTGCGAAATGCGTTTTCTCGGCCCTGGAACCAAGTTGTCTGTCTTCGGCCTTACGGCCTCAGGCAAACAACGGTTTGGTTCTTGGTTCTGAGAAAATGCATGTTAGCCTTGAACTCAGTCTATAAATGTGTACTAATTTCCTGTGTTTTTTTAAAAATACTTAAACATATTTTTGAAAAAAAAAAAAAACATTCAAAAGTAATCCAACAATATCCGTTCATGATTATAGACATGTATTTTTATTTTTATTATTTTTGGGGGGGTTGGGGGGAGGGGTGTTAGCTTTAATATTCTTTTTTTTATCGTTTTATTGTACTTCTTAATTCGATTAAAACTATATTTAATTATCATGACATAAAGGTCCTCAAATATTGTGTAAGAAATACATGTATAACTTTGTTCCCTAATGACGAGGAAGACCTATAACATGCAGTGTGACGTATATTCATACTTCCTTTAAAGTATAGGTCACACATTATGTAAATTAGAGAATGTCGTTGACATAATTCTATACATGGAATACTCTCTAATCCGACATCTATGCAATCACACTGTGAATTCCGGAAAATTTCTTTCCACACTGAGGATTATATACAGGTTATAACTATGTACCAAAAAATTTAGGAATCTTTTACTTTCCAAAGTTATTTACAAATTTGGATGTTATTTTACACTGGGTTTCCAAGGTTTTGAAACTGTTAATCATAAGTATAGTACTAAAAGGCCTCAAATTTGGATGTTAATTTACACGACACAACCCTCTCTAACAAAATTGTCTTTCAGAGCATGTTGGTTTAGACAAGTGAGATTTCATTTTAAGGTCACACAGCCTGTCCCGGCCACGGTTGTCATCACTCTGGTCCCCGCTGTACTCAGATGTTTGTGTTGTTTCTGGCCGACCAGAGTTGTCGTTAATTATTCTTCATGCAGGGTACGTGTACTTTGAAAGGTAGTGTTAACTATCTTCAAAGAGAATTATATGAGAGAAACTTATTCAACAAAGTAACATCTAGCAGACACGTTGCAAATAAAAGGGCAAAACTGTGATATGTCATTGAAGGCATATTTGCTCGAATAGAAATATATTTATTTGAAGATCATTTTAATATTTGATTCCAAAAAGATATATTCATCATGATAATAACAGTTCTTTTTTATTTTTTTTTATCATGGTCTCCTATCTAAAAAAATGTAGTAAAACACGGAATGATTTTTAATAAATGTTACGATTATAAATATTTCAAAAATACATATTTTTTCAATATACAGGCAGAAGAAGCAGCATCTATTTGCGAGATTTTCGAAGCGATAGATCAGTCTTAATGGACTGTGTCATTTTGTCCTAATCTCTCTTGCAGTCGGGTGAACGGAAAAGATGACAGGGTTAACTAATGAGGTGAATTTAATTCATTATTATTTTTTTTTTCAGTATTCCCGGTGTAACGTTGAATATTGACCCGAGTTGAAAATTGACCCGGGGGTCATTTTTCAACGTTGAATATTGAACCGGGGTCATTTTTCAACGTTGAATATTGAGACTAAAAGTGGTTGAATTTATACCCTGGGTCATTTTTCAACAGCTTGATATTTTTTTTCTAACACCTGATGACGTCAAAAAGTTGAAAATTGACCCTGTTGAATATTGACCCCACTTCAAAGTTTGAACATTTTTTTTTAGCTGGGAATTAAGTTGTTTAACGGGATTTATCATATATCACTTTATTTATATTTCGGTTTCAATTTTTTCCCTTTTCAAGAATAATAGAAATAAACATACAGTATCACCCCGTGTAAATATGTACATTTTGATCAGTGCAAGGTTTCAGTTATCATTGCAGGGGCGTAGCAACGGGGGGGGGGGGGGGGCAGGGGAGCCTGACCGCCCAACTTTTGTTCTCAACCTTACCTATACTATAGCAATTGTTAACTGAAAACCTGGTTGCCCCCCCCCCCCCCCCCCGCAGTTTTAGTGATGTGTCGAAAATGAAGTTTTAGAATTGGTACTGAAAGTAGCTGACACTGAAAAAAGTTAGCCCGACCTCTGCCCCCCCCCCCCCCCCCCCCAGATCAAATAGGATTTTCGACTTTCAACTCCCCCCCCCCTTTTTTTCTTTTGCTTGTAAACTTTTTCAGGTAAGTAAAAAAAAATTTCTCCGGCTGCCCCCCCCCCCCACTTTCAAAAACGATGCTACGCCACTGCTTCAAGCATGACAACTTTATTTTTGAAAATACTTTCCAAAAATCAATGGCATCCATAAATAACTGCAAAACAACGAATAGGTACGACGGCGTATGCGTGCCTTTTTAACAATGTAGAATTTTTTTTTAAATCGTTTGAACGACTTAAGAAAACGTTTGTACAATTTAATAAATTGTTTGTACAATTTGTTTGTTAAATCGTTTGTACAATTTATTAAATCGTTCATACGATTTATCAAAATAGTTTGTACGTTTTTTATAAATCGTTTGAACAATTTAGGAAACCGTTTTCACGATTTAAGAAAACGTTTGTAGGATTTTAAAGGAATTTTGTACGATTTCATAAATTGTACAAACGATTTAATAAACAAATTGTACAAACGATTTATTAAATTGTACAAACAATTTACTAAATTGTACAAACAATCTTTAGATCGTACAAACGACTTATTTAATCGTACAAACGACTTATTAAATCGTACAAACGACTTATTAAATTGTACAACCAATTTGTTAAATCGTACAAACGTATTTTTTTAAATCGGGGAAGGGGGGGGGATGTCACTCACTTTAATTAAAATTTTCTAAAAGGACTCCTGCAATATATTAAACTATATGATCACAAGAAAAAAAAAACACATGAAGTGAATATGCATTTCAGATTCTATAAATAGTAACTCAAGTCTTTATGCTGTTATATACTTAATCATGTGATCAAGTTTGAGCCAATCAGAGAGCTTAGAATTAAATGTGATATCACCTTTTCGTGCTAAATACTTGTAGATGCTATCACCTATTTGAATAAGTGGTATCACCTATTCGAAAAGGTGATATTACCTATTTGAGTTTCTTACAACAGTCATTAATGAATGCTCCCTATAATATATATTATACTACACTGGAACCAAGAAAATTCGGACTACCCAGTTTTCATGCATTTTCTACAATTTTCATGTTTTATACATGATATATAAGTGAAATAAATTAATTTGTAAGCAAAAAAACTACAGCTGTTCGACGGGAAAAAGTGATATCACCCAATCGAATAAGTGATATCACCAATTCGAATAAGTGATATCACCTTTTCGAATTGGTGATATCACAAATTCAAATCAAATAGGTGATATCATCTATTGGAACAGGTGATATCACTTATTCAAATAGGGGATACTACTTTTTGCAGTTAATACCAAAACGGGGCCTCATACCTATGAATTAAATAACAGTAGTGAAAACTCTAACATAAATATGTGTTTTTATGCTGTTGAATTTTGAACCGGTTTCATGATCAAAATTCCACGACCTGGCTCAGTTTTCAACGGATTAGGGTCTAAATTCAAGAACTTCTCGGTTTCCTTATCAACGTTGAAAAATGACCCCCGGGTCAATTTTCAACCTGGGTTAAAATTCAACGTTACACCGGCTTACTTTTAAAATCGTCTTTAAAAAAAATTTAACAAGAATCCCATTTGATTTTGTCTTATAACTAATGAGTTATAGAAATTCATACCCCCTCCCCTCGGTACCCCCAAGTGCATAGATTTAACATTCTCATGTGACTGATTTGAGTATTTTCGATCATGCGATTAAAGTAATTCTGAGTATTATGATACTGTCCGTTTTTTCCCCTTTCAGTATGTACATGTATAACCAATTTTAGGGGGGAAAACATCATCTATTTGATCATACATCTACTTTGAAAGAAGTTAGCAAGTTAAATAAATGACGGTTTCTAATTCTTCTAAAACAGAAAGATATAACCACGAAACGAAACTTAACCCGTGCCCTTGTAAAATAAACCCCCACCCCCCCCCCACCCCCAACAGGAACGGTTACGTCGTTTCATCATACAATGTATATGACACTTCATAAACAAAACAATCAACATTCATCGTGAGTTATGGTTCTTAACACAAATACTAATAAATTACGTCTGTTCCCTTAGTTTTGGTTTGAAGTATTAAATTATCAATGTCTGTATTCTTGCATTCCTAATTCTGAGGATTGTTAGAGAATTTTACAGAACATGCCTAATTAAAAAATTGTGTTTTTTTTATATACATCATAGAGTACAAGCCAAAATTTGTCCCTTATTATATTGAAAATTTTAAGTGTGTATTAAAATTTTTAGTTCAGAACTTAAAAGTTAATTGCTTTTAAAACCAGCACTAATTTGAATCCTAGACTTCCATGAAAGCCACTGGAGTGTGCATTATTAAAATATTTTCCTGATATTGTCTTGTAGAATGTACATAAAATTCTTTTCTGTTTGCAAAGCTTGCCTATCTCAGATTTTTACACAAAAGACATCTTACTAGTTTAAAATATATATATTTCGGTATATTTCAATAATTTATGAAACAAAAGAATAAGGGTACTTACCACAAACAATTAAAATCTTGATATGCACACGTGATATGTATTTTTTACAAGATAATGACATGTAATCACATAAAAAAAAATCAGCACAGTGATTGAAATAAAATATATGTATATAGAAAAATTGGTGCTTAGATTTGAGATAAAATAGAATTGCCTTCTATATAAATCAAGTACAATTAAAAATAATTTTTTAAAAAGATGTCACCATATTTTACCTTTGACCTCTTAAGGTAATGATGATGTTTTTATTATATATACAAAGAATGCTGATTTCTGAAAAAATAGTTTTCAAACATTTATCTTTACAATAAGAATCAAATTATCATAATTGAATTAAAATTTTCCTCGCATTGGTCAATATTCGAATGAGCTAAGAAAAATTCCAACACAATTTATGAACGGACAGATGGGAAAGGAGGTATATTTTTGGCCGTGGTAAAGTGCACGATGCGAATGATCAATATAAAAGAAAACTGATTTAGTAACGATTCTGACGGTGCCACATTTCTGTTAACAGGTAACTTCAAAAGAAACTACTATTTTTTAATGACTATTAATAAAAATTTGTGTTAACTATAAACCATGTTTTGTCTTAGTTACCTGTTATTGACCCAATTTTTCTTCAGTTTTGTTTGCCATGGTACTTCAAGAACGAAGTGTACAATGTTGAAACTAATATATTTTAATTATTATAAATCTCTATGTGATTGCTGAATGATTTATCAATATACAATTTCAGCTATTTTTTAATAGGAAATGTAATAATGATGAAAAGAAAGGGGAGGGGGTTATATTAACTCACAAAATGTGTGAAATGTGGAGTTGGAATGGTTTATATTTAAAAAGTTTTTTTTCCCCATTCTCAAGATATATAGCGGACACGAAAGGATGAAATGACTACCTAGACCTTTGATCTGTTACCTTAAGCTGCACAAATAGGGGTCTTTATGAAGCCATCGCTGTATAAAGTGTCAATGTAAAAGCTCTGAGGCTTCTCAATACAGCCTACACCGGATGTATTGAAATTCAGTTGACCATGCAATTTATTTCAATATATCCGTAATTCAATATAAGCGAAATCGTGAAGCCGCCATTTTTACAGGATCAATTCCGATTTAAAATAAAGAAGAACAAACCCGAGCATATTTTGTCATGGTTTAACTATAACAAAGAATAGATTACATAGTCTAGAATACAATTCCCGGAAAATTTAAATATTATTTTTTATTTCTGTTTCATTGAAAAGACAATCTTCAACCTCATTATTATATTAAGTAAAGGCAAAAGTTCGAAGAAGCAATTTTTAGCACAAAGGTCACAGTCAAGGTCACAAGGTCATTGACCTTGGTGTCTGTTGAAAGTGCGTCATTAATGGAGTAAACATACCTTATTAAAAAAAGCCTCTGTTTCTTACGGTTCAAAAGTTATGGCGAAGGTAAAAATTGACAACAGACAGACAAACAGACAGATAAAGAACTAGACAAACAAAGAAAACCAGAAAAACAGGACAAAAACAATATGCGCCCGAAAAAAAAATCGTTTGAATAAAAAGAATAGTTTTTCTTTTGCATCACTTTTCCTAAATTCTTTCAGATTTTGATGAAATGGAGCAAAATCAGACCGTCTTTCTTACAGCTTAAGGTAAGGTTTGCTTACTGTATTTTACTGTCTTCCAACTATATAAGAAACTGGTAATAGTTTTTGATGGAATTAAGATTAATTAAAAATGCTGTTTCCCTTCTGCATGGCGAATTCATTAATTATATTTACTAGACGCTGATTCGGGGATTTTTTTCCTATTACATGTAAAAGGGACCAATCTATAAAAAACAATAATTCTTACACCCAAGCCGTTAGCGGAAAATTGCTATAAAGTGTCCGTATGTTGGTGGGAGGTCAAGGTCAGAGACGTATGATCTATTTTGAAAGGGGAGGGGGCAGCCAAAGACAATAGATTACCTACATGAAAAAAAAGAAACTTGACAGGTAAAATTAAAAAAAAAAAACAACAGCAACAAAAGGAAGTTAACTCGAAAATCCTATTCCGTTTGGGAGTGGGGGAGGGGTAGGATGGGTAGGTCCAACTTCTTTCAGTACCATATTTTTCCTACATATCATACTACATTAAGATTATTTGACCTTAATCTGTAACCAAGAAGTGGGGAGGGAGGGGGGGGGGGCTTTCAATAGACATTTTACATTTTAAATAGTAAAAGATTATGTTTGAAATGAGTGGAGGGGGGCAGCCTCCCCCCGGACAACCTGCTGCTACGTGCCTGAAGATCATCGTGAAAACAATGGTTGTTTTGATAGATAAAAAATGCATTTTTAAAAAAAATATTTATAAATAATGTATCCGACTCATATTTGGATTTTACTCTATATTTCAGTGCACTTTAAATAGAGTCTATTAGAGAAGAAAAGAAAACAATAAAGAAGTTAATAAATACTAAGAATATGAAAAAGTGTTGTGGTGGAAAGATGTACTCAGTATTTAATCATTATTGACAAAACTCGATCTTAAACTTTAATTTAAATCTTAAACTAGGCCAACAAGACAACTTTTAAGAATGGATTTTTATTGAGTAAAATCAAAGGGGGATAACTCTTCAAGGAAAGGTGAAAATATAGGGACCTCACTTTCCGCCCGTACGCACTAAAACTTTAACATGAACAAGCAAATTCAAAGAATTGTGGTCCACCGCTTTCGGTGTCTTTGTAGGTGGGATGCCATTTTTATGACATATTGTGTCAAATCTTGTCAAAGGTAATGCACATGTCAGATACGAAAGCCCTATCTCTTCTCAATCAAAAGTTATAAGTAAGTGAACCTGATGATCCCTTATGACAAAGTATATTATAATATTGGTTGTTTTTTCTTAAGAAAAGTCTTGCCACAAGTATTACATACTTGAAGTATGAAAGCCCTTGCCTGAACCGTTCAAAAGTTATGGCCAAGGTTAAAGTTTTTTTTAAAAAGTAGGTCAAACTCCAAGGTCAAGGTCAAAGGGTCAAAGTTCTTCGTATCCAATGAAGGGTCTCCTCACAATGATGACATATGTGAAGTATGAAAACCCTAGCCTTTACCATTCAAAAGTTATGGCCAAAGTTAAAGTTTTTTCATAAGTACGGAAATCTCCAAGGTCAAGGTCAAAAGGGCAAAGTTGTTGGTATCCAATGAGAGGTCTTGCCACAAAGAATACATATGTGAAATATGAAAGCCCTAGTGCCAACCGTTCAAAAGTTATGGCCAAAGTAAAAGTTTGGAATTTTTGTGTAAAAGTAGGTCAAACTCCAAGGTCAAGGTCAAAAGGTCAAATTTGGTGGTATCCAAAGAAAGGTCCTGTCACTAGGAATACACTTGTGAAATATGAAAGTCATAGCTCCACTAAATCAAAAGTTATGAGCAAGGTTAAAGTTTTTGTGACGGACAGACAGACTGACAGACGGACAGACTGACAGACGAATGAGATTTAATGTCCCCTCGCTTTCGCGAAAGCGGGGGACAAAAAAATCGTGTCTTAATATACGTTGTACTGAGTACTCGGCCCATGCAAATTAGCAATGCATTTTAATCAATTAGATCTGAGGCTAATATGGGTCGGATAAGATCATATCGTATTTTGGAGAACATTTTAAGGTTCCTCATATGTAACCAATTATATAGAAATTTAGCTTATCAACGCATAAGATGATGCACGTGAAAGGACTGTTATTAGAAATTAAAATGAAAGTTTACATATTCATTATAATTTGCAAAACTTGATAGATATATAGACTTTGAACGTGGAATTTTAATTAAAAAGGAAAAAAAAAGAATATTACCTGTAGTCATTTACGTCAGAAAGAGTTACCCCTCTTACCAGGGGTTCAATGAGCCTTTAGCTTTTCTCATTTAGACAATTTAAAAGTATTTTAGTATTTGTAATATTTTTTTTTCTAGATTCAATCAATTAAAATTGGCTACTACTGAATACTATTTATTTATTTTATTAGATTCTCGACAAGCAGTATATGATTTATTTACTAGAATAACAGCAGAATGGCCCTAAGGTACGGTGGAGAAGATGCCCCGCCGTGTGATTTGTGTGAGACTGTAAAGGCAGAACGACAATGTATTTTTTGTAACGTCAAATTCTGCACGGCGTGTCTTGGAAAACATTTCTCAGATTCATCTAAAAGCCACAATGCTGTACCACTCAAGCAAAGACTTTCTGCCTACCCACGATGTCAGAAACACGACAAAAGACAATGCAGGCAGTACTGTGAGGACTGTGAGGTTAATTTTTGTGATAAATGCCATGGACACGAGAGGCATAAAATATGGGAGGTACCATATCTATTCGAAAACAAATTGAAAGCATGGCGACGATAGAAAGTGTTACCAAACGTTGTAACAAAAATGTACACCTTGGGTCGGAAATAATTTTATTTGTAAAATTGGCAGTGCCTAAAATAAAGTACTGTAACCGAATGATGAAATTATATAATTATTTGTGGTTATACAAGAGAACACATGTCTTTCATAAGAAGTGATACAAGAAATGATGTATAGATGATGTGTATTGGTTTGTGTCATTTTCAATTTATGGTGCCATCTATTAACAATCGGAAACATATAATGTTCAAAGACAGCTGGAAATAATTCATAACTAAACACCAATGAACAGCCATCACTATTGTTTACCAAGTTAAATAGAGAAAATATTTCTGCTATTCCAAGTTCTTTTGAGTCTTCTGTTGTGTTGTTGTTGTTTTCGATCTTTAAGCAGTTATCTTGCATTAAAACACATATACCCACATACACATTTATTCACAAAAAATCATTAAATTGTATTGCTTGATAATAGGATTTGACTTATTTAATATCATTGACAAGCATTTCGATATAAGCGACACTTGATATGATTTACACAATTTTAGTATCTATCAGAAATATACAGGTAACTGTCATAATCTCTGATTTTTGAAATGTTTACCCCTACTTAATGCAGAATAAAGTTAATTTATACTTTATATCACAAAAACTTTTATTTCGAATACTATAAATATACGTCGAAGTACATTGTAAGTCGGAAGTCCAAACCATAGCCCCATCCATTCAACAGTTATGGCAAGGCCAAAGTTTTTGCGGACAAACAGATAGACAGCTAGTCAGACAGACGGACAGACAGGGACAAAACAGTATATCCCCGAGTTTTTTTATTACGGGAGCATTGAAATAGAATATGACAAATTATTTTGTATTTACTACCACCCAGCAAATAAATACTTTTTAAAACAAAAGCGAACAACTAATTCCACGAGAAATTACTTTTTTAACCCTTTATTACCAACCAATAAAAAATACCCATACTGCTTATAAGTTCTCGTGGAATTAGTCGTTCGCTTTTGTGACATAAATTTCTCTTTTCGATCGAATTGGGTGTAAAACAACAAACAATGAAGCGCATTGAAGTGGTAACATTTTCTGTTTGGACGAAACGTTTTGAGTCATGTTTTGAACGTCAATTATAACATAATGACACGCCCATTTCTTTAGAAACGAGAAAGGAATATTCGTCGTAATATTTTAGGTTGTTATACCTTTAAAAAATTCTTCCTATACAAATCTATTGCATAAAAAAATCGATGTTGGACCGCTGAGTGAGATGTTGGACCGCTCGGAGAGATGTTGGACCGCTTACGTCACAGAATGGGCGGATCTTAATCTCATTTTCATTCTTTGGTTTTAAACAGTGACAGATCTTATGTTACATTACGGAGTATAGTACAAAATACATGTGTGTCAAAAAATATATAATAAAATGAAAGGTATATAACAAAACATTTATTGAAAGGAATACCAAACTGTCTGCCTTCGGCCTAACGGCCTCAGGCAGACAGTTTGGTTCTTGGGTCCGACAAAACGCATGTTGCCCTCGAACTCAGTCAATAAATGTATAATACTACACTCTCCGCGACAAGCAACATGAGGTACACTGAAATGAAGATTTTGAAATAAGAAAGAGCTATTAAATTGTGAAAAAAAAACGATTTGGTTTAGTCATCTGCTAGAAATCTTCGCTAGGTATCGGATCGGAAACCTTTGGCTAGCAAAGATGCCTGCTAGAACGTGAATTAAAAAAAATGCAGCAATTGCCGGATAAAAATTACACTACTGGCTTACGCAGGTTTTGCATATTTTCTTGAACAGCTGCAACATGATTTATTCCCATGTTAAGAACCAAAGAAAACACTTTTGATTATACATGTTTTGGAAACTTCATCAAAAATATACATGTACGAGGGTTGTCCCATAAAATCGTGGACAAAGCGTTTTTCTCGAAAAATAATGGACGTAATAAGCTGAAACTTTCAGTGAATGTTTATAAATCATACTAGTATTTAAGTTAATTGTAATGCTTTGGATATAATATACATAAAAATATAGATTTTATAGTGCTTGAATGTGCACAGGGTAAGGCCCTACGGCGCATGGTCAAAAATCGAAGGTTTTATAAGAGAATACAGGAGTATTGATTTAAAACAAAAGATTTAAATGGATAAGATTAGGGTAAAAATTATCCTTATTCAATTCCCTAATTTATTTTATTGTTTTCTTAAGATTTTCAATGCATTTGGTCAAATTTTGACAGTTTCCTGGGCATTTGAATTGGGAAAGTGGTAAACAGAATACACGAAAAATGGTGACGTTTGGTGACGTTACGGCGCACCGGAGATTAGTTCGCTATGATTTAGATGGTGTAATAAAACCGTATAAAACTTCAAATGAATACAGAAAAAAACCCCAAAATTGCCAAATCTTTAATACATAAATGAAATGGGAGTTTTTTGAGTAAAGTCTTTCTTGATCGAGTCTCTAGGTAGTACAAAATTTACAGACAAACTACAATTGTAATAGCTAAAGACGCTGTCAATTTTGACCGCATCAATATAAGATTGTGTATTAGCTGAATGATGTTGGAATATTGGATGATTATCTTCCTTCATACAGAGCAATGCTCCGAGCTATAAAGAATAACAGTTCATGTGATACACTCGCTCTAATACAAGAAAAATCAATTTATGAAAAAGTACATACTAGATACTGTAAAACAGTTCTAGGACTCAATAAGACAGCATGCAATATTTCAACTTTGTGTGAACTAGGCAGACTTCCAGTTTCTTCTTTTATTAAAACTCAAGTCATGATGTACTTTGTACGGCTAAACTCTCAAAAAGTAAACTCCTTGATTAAAGAATCATACAATTTTAATATATCGATGCATGAAGAAGGATTTTACTCCTGGCATACCCTTGCAATGTCTATATTTGAAGAAAATAATTTAAATAGCAATGACTACAACAAAAAAGATGTAAAATTTGACAAAATTAGAAATTCAGTTAAAAAGAAGTTGAAGAAAATTGTACTAGATAATTATAAAGAGAAAACTATGGAAAAAGATGCAAATTTACAGAAAATTCAAAACTTTGATGATGAATCACATTTTTTTCTACAGTGTAGCTTGAATATACAAGCAAGGAATATACTTATAAAAGTTATGTTAGATAATTGTTCTTCATTCTACCTCAAATCACCTACTCAGAAACTTGAATATATACTAAGTCCAAAACAAAAGTTATCGATACCGGCTGTTTGCACTTTTATAAAACAATCATTAGAATTGAAAACTAAAAGGTCCACATCGGTGTAACATTTAGGGAATTAATTTCTATATGGATATTGTATATATAATTCATTGTTCTCATTGATTTTGTTTCTTTTTTGTAT
>NW_026919512.1:0-15816 GCF_032062105.1 Saccostrea cuccullata
AGCTCAGTGGTTAGACACCTACAAAAAATACAGGGGTCCCGGGTTCGATTCCCGGTCCAGACATATGTTTTTATTATACATGTGTATATGTATTTACGAATTTTCAATGAATGTTTACTCATTCCTCGTTTCCATACTACACTGATCTAATTAATTTGGAAAAATAAATTGTAGTCAAACAATTTCCCATCAAAGACTCCCCCACCCCCCTCTTTTGGAATAATTCAAAATTCCATTCACCCAGGGATGAGATCTACAAAGTTAAGTTAAATTTGGCCAATTGGTTCTGAAGATGAAGTTGAAGATGTGAAAAGTTTACATACAGACGGAGGGTGGACAACAAGTGATCAGAATAGCTCATTTGAGCTTTCAGCTCAGGTGAGCTAAAACGTTTAAAAAGATATGTAAAATTATCATGGTCTAATCAAGATTTCTTTAAAATCACAAAAGAAACTGACAATGTCCAATTTATTTTATAGGCCTAATTAAAGTAATTATACTTCCTTGTCCTAAATTGTAGTCTATCATCATGATCATAACACAGGAGTCTGAATTTTTTATCGCCCAAAAAAAAAAAAAAAATCGGAAAAAAATTTCCTACCCTTAACTAAAAAAAACCCAAGGATGGCAACGTGTTTGGGGGACCCACCAAAACAAATAGATCTGGGCTTGGCCAAAAAAATCTGGCAACTAATTCAGTTTCCGGAGCGTTTTTGTTATTTATTCAATGTGAAAAATTTAATCTGCTTGACCACTACGGGCGTTCCTACCTTTTTTTCCACTTTGACAGCTCATCCTGGACTCCATGCCACTAAACCGGAAGAGAATCTCGCAGTGTATATTTGACGTTTATAAAAACTTGTTCAAATTAAATAAAATAAATAATTGTTCAACGTAATTTTATTCAGTTATTTTAAATATATTTAACAGAACTTTTAAAAGTTATTTATTTTTTTTCTTACTTGTACGACGATGTGTACCAGGGACAGATAATTCAGTTTTTACAAGCGCCAAATTTAAATCACTGAATAGCCATGTCGACAAAGAGCCAAACAGTTAGACTAAGCGCCCTTATAAAGCATTATTTTGTTTGAAAAATAAAATTCTTTTTATTGATCACGTATGGTAACATAAAATTGTACATGAAGTTTTACATGCATTTTTTTTGGTTCTTTTCTTCAATTACGTCATATATTCACCTCGGAGTTCACTTCCGGTTTAGTGGCATGGAGTCCAGGATGAGCTGTCAAACTGGAAAACAGGCCATGAACAGCCCGTAGTCGTCAAGCAGATTTGATTTTAACTTGAATAAATAGGACAAACCTCCGGATACTAAATTAGTTGCGAGATTTTTCCACCAAGCCCAGATCTATTTGTTTAGGTGGGTCCCCCCAAAACACGTTGCCATCCTGGGGTTTTTTTAGTTAAGGGTAGGAAAATTTTTTTCCGGATTTTTTTTTTTTTTTTTTTTTTTACGATTAAAACTTCAGACTCCTGTGATCATAATCAAAAATGAAACCGAAATGGGAAAAAAAGATTACCAATTACTACTTTCATGTAGCCGATAAAATATTGCTTTCTTCCATCTACCATGAATTTGTAGGTTTTTATACCCGATCGATTTTAGGCTGATATGTACTCAATCTTCTCTTTTCAACCACGCCTGCTTGGGTTTTGGGGCCCCCTTTGAGTACATTTTGTATTTCGATCCCGATGTTTAATCGGGTGTTGCTTAAACGCGGAATGGAAAACGGAAAATTTATGTCAAACGAATAACATAGATTCGATATATAAATCAGATATAATAGCAATATTCTTGATGCAAAAGTCATACCTAATAAAATATATTGTAAACTATTATATATATTCATGAATCATACACACCCGCCGCTCAGAACTGTTGTACACAGCCAGGCGCGTAGCCAGCATGGAAAGGAAGTGTACGCAGAAAACGGTCGGGTCTGGGGCCGCCCTGAGACCCCCATGCAGTGGGTCCAGCGCGAAGCCCTGGTTTGGGACCCAGGGGCAAAGCCCCCGAAAGCTTCTGGATCTACGCAATTTTCAGTCATTTTCTCGCAAAAAAAATCACTATAATATCACTTTTCTCGAGCAAACACTTACTGTTGAAGCGAAAGATCTATAAAATACATACTAACTAGACTCAAAGGGCCTGAGTATTCATCTGAGCTTTTCAAACAATTTTTTTTAAAGAAAGTTCATTTCTAAAAGAGATATTACTTGAAATAGGGAGAAGGAAAAAGAAATTACTAGTATGTACATGCATAAAAATTTTTATCATAGGCATCAGAACCCGGGGGGGGGGGGGGGGCTCCCCCACCCCCATCCCTATTTACACAAAATTTTTTTTTTGAAAAGGGAGCAATGGTATAGGCAATAGATTTTGGAGGACATTTATAGGCTTACCCACCCCCCTCCCCACTTTCAACGGGAAAGTGCAGATTAACCCAAAGGGAAAGGTGAAGTACGTGGTAGTGTCTGGAACTTTTTGAAAGTTTCACCCCCCCCCCACCACCCCCCTTCCCCACGAAGGAGGAATTTCATTTTTGGGGAAAAGAAATATTTTACTTTTTTGGTGGTCAAGTTTTATGTACGTTGGTTTTTTTTTTCCCCCACTTAACCTCCCCACCCTTCCACTCCAAGTTTGTAAAGAAAATATACTGCAGAACGGGTTTTTGTCATTGATTATGCAAGCAGTTATGTTTAAAAATCCGGGAATTTAAAACGGGGACATTTGGGGTTTGGGTGGGGGCCCGAACCACAAAAAAATATCAAATTAAATTTAAAACTTGTTTATATTTTGGAAAAAAAAAGGGGGAGCAGGCCTTTTGCAACTTGTCAAACCTTTCCGATAGTGTTTACATGTCATTAATTGATGATTGGTCGGCGTCATTTTAGACAATCGTTTGGGAGTTTTTAACAATATTAATCGGTTAATCGATTAATCGGTATATTTCAGCACATATCTTTTTAATAGTTTTCTGATTTTTATTTCAAGAACAGGCTTTGTTATCAAAATTTACATCTTTCAATGCATGTTGTCATTTACTACCTATTTTAAAAACTGTACTTAAAATCTTTTCAAAATAAATCATAAGATTATGATAGGCCTATTTTTTTCTAAACGGAAGAAAATAAACTATTTTTCAGTTTTTGGGGGAATTATTTTTCATATCATGCGTAATCACAAGGATTTGCAATATCAAATGTATTATTATAGTTTAAAAAATGAATTCCATATATATTTTAGATGATCATGAAATTAAAACCTGATCAGTCAATGTTATTTTTCCCCAGGCCAGGTAATTAATAATCATGAAAAAATCTGTATTACTAAATTGTTAATCAAACTGTTTTTTGAATTTCGATCTGTACAATGCACCTTTACTTACAAATTTTGTTCCCCAAAAGAAAACATACTGTTTTTACTTTTTCTGAATTTTTTCTTTGTTCTCCGTTTTTGTCCGCGAGGTTTTTAAACTACTCATCCGATCTAGGTGAAACCTTTTTAGAGTCACTAGGTATGTTTTGTAGATGTGCCGAACGAAATTATTTTGCATGTTTTGCGCGCGCGTGCGTGAATGTGCGCGCACGTGTAACGCGTGAAATGACCAAAATGATAGATATAGCCGTAACCTTTTAAATTTTTGATGAAATGCTTTGAAACTGATAATATAAGGATATAATAGTAGTATAGACATGATGACTGGGCAAAATGCAAAATCTCACGCGCATGCAGGTGCCCTTCGCTGCGATTGGCTGAAATAAAAATCTAAATATCTATTTTGTTTTCCGACAAAATCCTTTGAAATTTTGAACATAACCTTACATTATGAAGATCTACAGCATGATATATAAAAATAATCATAAAAGCACGCACATGCACGTGTGCTGCAATCGAGGGTAAAATTCAAAGCCTACAACTTTCTTGGTTCTCAATATTACAGGGTGAAATTTCAAATATGAATAAATAAAATATTACCTAATTTACACTATTAAAAATTGATGGACGTGCATGCACATGCACCGCACACAATGTATTAAAAGGCAGGTACTTGAGTGTTAGATGTTCATGCAGAATTAAGAACTTCTAAATGTCAAGACATGTAACATACTAACATGCAGATCTTTTTACCCTTGACCTTAAACTTTGGTCAAGGGATGGGAACCTGAATAAAATGTTGATATTAGCTTTTTGCCAAAAAACCTTGAAAGAACTTGAAATGACCTTACATATTGTTTTTATTTTCCTAATTTTTTCTTTGTTCTCCGGTACTTTTTTGTCCGCGAGTGTTCTGTAAACTACTCATCCGATCTAGGTGAAACCTTTTAGGGGCACAGGATGTTATGTAGATGTGCCGAACGAATGTCAATTTGCGCGCGCGTGCGTGCATGTGCGCGCACGTGTAACGCGTGAAATGACCAAATCAATTTAGCCGTAACTTTTTAAATGTTGGATGAAATGCTTTGAAAATATAATATAAGGATATAATAGTAGTATAGACATATGACATGGTCAAAATAGCAAGATTTACGCGCATGCAGGTGCCCTTCGCTGCGATTGGCTGAAACTAAAAAATTTAAAATCATTTTGTTTTCCACAAAATCCTTTGAAATTTTGAACATAACCTTACATTTTTGAAGATCTACAGCATGATATATAAAAATAATCATAAACGCACGCACATGCACGTGTGCTGCAATCTGATTGGCTAAAACTTCAAATGCCTACAACTTTCTTGGTTCTCAATAAACAGGGGAAATTTCAAATATGAATAGATATAATGATTACCTACATTATACTACTATTAAAAGTAAATGCATGGACGTGCATGCACGGCCGCACACAATGTATTAAAAGGCAGTGTACTTGAGTGTTAATATTCATGCAGAATTAAGAACTTCTAAATGTCAAGACATGTAACATACTGAAGCATGCAATCTTTTTACCCTTTACCTTTAAACTTAGGGAAGGTCACTGGTAACCTAAATAAAATGTTGATATTAGCTTTTTCCAAAATCCCACCTATGAACTTGAAATCGACCTTAAACTTTGTCCTTGACCCAAGGCTAAAAAGAAACATGAAGTACACGCACATGTATCTAGAAACACCTTTTAGAGTTTATTTCGGTTACAGGTTAGAAGTTAAGGAGGTGGTGGTTTTTAAAGACCCTTACCTTTTATCCAAATGTCACAATCAATCTTGAGTTTTTAAAAGATACAAGACAACTCCAACGTTAAATAGGTTAAGAATAAAAATTCCCTCCCCCCCCCCCCACACAAACAAATCAAATTAATGGCAACGTAGAAAATCACTGTTAAACTCAAATATCACCTCGGACCCACATAAAATTTCAGGAAAAATCAGAAAAGAGCTCCAGAAAAGTGTATTAAAATATTTCAAGTGAGTTTCCAAAGTATATAGAAATTATTAATTTATACAGAAAAAATTACAAATCCTGTGTGTTTAAAATTAAAATGAATACCAAATTTCAAAAAGCCATTTATAGCCTATTTATTCAGATGTCGTTAATAGCATTCAATTCTACTGATTTGAAATAATATTATTGTACCAAGCATCCTTTGTTTAATTTACCTTTGAAATTTATTTGAATTTTTTTTTAAATTACGTAAAAAAAACCATTTTCGGTATATTAAAAATCAATATACATGTACGTTCCTTCTAAAATAATCAGATATTTGCATTCATGAAAAAAAAATTTAAAAAGAAGGTGTTAAACTTTTTAAATTTTAAAGAAGTCTTTTTAAAATCTCGAAAAACCCGAAGACCCCCCGCATTGGAAAAAAATGAATAGTTCCGGTCAAAAAACCTTTTATATTTATTTACAAAGTATATAAAATTTACCAGGACAGGTACAGAGTTGTCAAAATGGCCTGAGAGGAAATATTCAAAAAAATTCTGAACAGAAAGGAAAATCCCTTTTCCATGTATGGGAATACTATTGAATAAGTTCATTTTGATTGGTTGGTATTCAGATACCTTAGTGACTTTAAGTTAACCCTGCCTTGTTCCTGGAAAAAACCAATTTGAGCCCGAGGTTAAAAAAGTAAAAAAAAAGTGATATATATTAAAAAAATGACATATGCTTGAAAAAAAGGATATTTATGTATGTTTTTTTTTTTTTGATTGCGGGATAGAAAGATATATATGTTAATCGCTTAATCAACAAGCCATAATCATCTTGCATATACATGTACATGTACGTGTGCGCGCATGCAAAACGTTAAACAATTTTTTTTGATATATTGCAACTTTTATTTTTTAAATGAAATCCTGGGATCTTAAAATTTTTAAAAAGGGTTTAAGAGGAATAAGGCACATAAGGGACATGGGGAGCGTTTGGGGGAACATCTGTAACGGTCCCCGTTACAATTAGCACTAGTTTAAAAATAAAATTCTAAATTTTATATTTAATGTAATGCCTTTTTTATAAAAAGGGGTTACCGATTCGATTATTGGCCGATGATCAGTTGGTTAGGGCCAACCATGCCCCCATTAATCGATTCTGATTTTCAACCAATTTGACAACACTACTTAATTTCCATAATTTGAAATTGAAACTCACCCCATCCCACACACACAAACATTGCATACAGACAAACTTTAACTTCATTGAATGTAAAGTGTTCTTTTAATCTACCACAAAAGTTTTCGAAATTTATTTACCCAGAATTTAAATACTAGTTTATAGAAAACACCATTTATTAAATTTTAAGTTTTAAATTTTTTAATGAATTAAGATTTTAAATTAATTTTTGTGTGAAATGCTATTAAAATATTTCTTCGTGATATTATACAGAAAAAAATTAACATCAAATCTGTGCCCAAATCCTTTTAATTAATGCCCAAATTATAATGTATAGTGGGGTATTTTTGTGTCCCAGCGTTTATTTTGGGGTTTATATTGTTCCTATTCCCAAAAATGTTGAATAATTATAAATATAAATTGTACAAAAATTCCAATAAGCCCCGCGGGTTGAATATGGGGGGGGGGGCGGGGGGGGGGGGGGTCCAGTCCACAAGTACCTGTGATGTAGTTCAAAGTGCTTGCGACATCCAAAAGATGTATACCAACTTAAAAGTTGGCGGGGGGCCCCAAATCCAGAAATTTTAATTTTAAAAAAAAAAAAAATTAAAAAAAAAAGCCCCCAACTGAAAATCACCGAACTTATAATGTTAGATCTAATAGTGGTACTGTAATTTACAACATAATTCATCAGAACTATAGTGTGTATAGATCTCAATGGGTGGTACTGTAATTTACAACATATAGTCTGTAGGTCTCAATGAGTGGTATATACTGTAATTTACAAAAAGCCCCAAAATATAGTGTGTAGGTCTCAATGAGTGGTACTGTAATTTAAAAGATAGTTCCTCAGAACTTTTGTGTAGATCTTAATGATTTGTACTTTTATTTACAACATTTATAGTCAATGTAAGTGCAGATATATTAATGAGTGGTCCAAAACTAAAAGGCCTATAGAATTTGAGTGTTTGAGAGCTGTTTCACTTTACAAAATTAGAAAGTCAGAACCTTTTGGTTTTTGTAAATATTACCGTGATTTAACCCCAGGCCAATTAAAATGGGTGATTTTATTACCGCAACATTTTCAAAATTTTCATTGCCGCTACAAAAAAACTTACGTTACCCTACATAAACAAGAGGTCCATGGGCCCACATCGCTCACCTGAGCACAGTGGCTATGAAAAAGGAGAATTGGTTTAAACTAAAAGCTTAAATCCAAAAATAGTCCCAAGACCAATCATGGCTTTGCTATTCTTTAGAAGAAGATGTTTAAAGAAATTTTCTACCTATTTTTATGTAAAACTTTGGTTGGCCATTTTAACTCGGCCCCTACCCGCAGGGTCATGATTTGAACAAACCTAAATCTACGTTACCAGAGGATGAAACCATATAAATATGATCAAATATGGCTTTGCTATTCTTGAAAAGAAGATTTTTAAAGAATATTCCTATATATTTCTATGTAAAACTTTGGTCGGCTATTTTGGCCTCACCCTTTCCCTGGGGGTAATGATTTGCACAAACTTGAATCTACACTACCTGAGGATGCTTCCATAAAAATATGATCAATTATGGCTTTGCTATTCTTGAGAAGAAGATTTTTAAATAATTTTCCAATATATTTCTAGGTAAAACTTTGGTCAGCTATTTTGGCCCCACCCTTCCCCTGGGGGTCATGATTTGAACAAACTTGAATCTACACTACCTGAGGATGTTTCCATTTAAATATGATCAAATACAGCTTTGCTATTCTTGAGAAAAAGATTTTTAAAGCATTTTTCTATATATTTCTATGTAACACTTTGGTCGGCCATTTTAACTCGGCCCCTACCCGCAGGGTCATGATTTGAACAAACCTAAATCTACATTACCAGAGGATGCTTCCATATAAATATTATCAAATATGGCTTTGCTATTCTTGAAAAGAAGATTTTTAAAGAATATTCCTATATATTTCTATGTAAAACTTTGGTCGGCTATTTTGGCCCCACCCTACCCCTGGGGGTAATGATTTGCAAAAACTTGAATCTACACTACCTGAGGATGCTTCCATATAAATATGATCAAATACGGCTTTGCTATTCTTGAGAAGAAGATTTTTAAAGAATTTTTCTATATATTTCTAGGCAAAACTTTGGTCAGCTATTTTGGCCCCACCCTTCCCCTGGGGTCATGATTTGAACAAACTTGAATCTACACTACCTGAGGATGCTTCCATATAAATTCTTGAGAAGAAGATTTTTAAAGATTTTTTCCTATATATTTCTATGTAAAACTTTGGTTGGCCATTTTGGCCCTGCCCTACCCCCGGTGGTCACGATTTGATAAAAACTTGAATCTACACTACCTGGGAATGTTTCCCCATACGTTTCATCTTTCATGGCACAGTGGTTCTTGAGAAGAAGATTTTTAAAACATACCACCAAATTTTCATTAATTCCCAATTATCTCCCGTTGAATGAGGGCATGGCCTTTCATTTGAACAAACTTGAACAAAATGTAGCGGTAATGAGTTGAAATTTTTGGCAATGTAGCAGTAATGTTGACCTCCCTTTTAATCTCACCGAGTGACAAATCATAAATTAAGTTACTAGGCAAAAAAATTACAAATAAATTTTTCCAAACGAATTGGAATGTCAGGTTGTGATACATCAATAAAATCACGTTTAATTTTTTTTTTAAATTCATAGATTTATTTGATAAAAAAAAAACCAAGAAATTTTCATTAAACAAACAAGAAATCAAAAAATTTCCCCTTTTATTTAAAATTTAAAACAAAACGGGGAATGTAAAAAAAATTTTTTAATATAATAAAATACATTTTAAATGATTTTACATGTTTTCTGAAATCACTTCTATGCAATTGCACATTTAGGTATACATTTCAAATAGCATTTTAATAGCAGTGTTTAAAAAAGGGAAAAGAATGAAATACACAATGAAATATATATATCAATTTTTTTTAAACATTATTTAGTAAAACAAATAATACCCCCCCTTTTTTTTAACATCTGAAAGAAAAAATATATATATCTCAATTTATATTTTTGGTAGTTTTAAGTTGTAAGCATTTTAATCACTTAAAATCCACTTAATTTTTTTATTTTACTCTTTGATTCTCCTTAAATTTTAATGGGGCCATAATTAATTGAAAATAATATACATTCATTCTAAAATAATAAATATATAAAGTTTATTGATGGCTACTTCTATTTTAAATTTTTTTTTTTACAATTATTAAAATTAAATATACACAGCTTAAATAAAAAAATTTTTGCATCACACAATTTAAAAATTATTAACAATTAAAAAAAGCATAAAAATTCCATGGAATGTGGGGAAAAAAAACTCTAAAATTACAAGCACTTGAAAACTTTCAAAAAGATTGGAATGTATTAAAAGTTAACTAATTAAAACCCAAATTTAAACACAACTTAATAATGGGAAATGCCCCGATTAAGCCTGCACTTCACTAACACATGGTTAAAACTTAAAAAACCTAGAAAAAGTTCATTAACCTATTTGTATTGAAAATTAATATTTTACAATAAAATGTCCCCCCTCTGGGCCAAAAAAATAAGACACCATGTACCCCCCCCCCAATTTTTTACTGTTTCCAAGCAACCAGTGTTTAAAATACCTTACTGAATTTGTTTTCAGGAGCATATCGTGACCAATAACATATTAATAAATTTGTTTTTAAAGTTAAATCGACAATATAAAAATTACCATATGTACCCAAAACACTACTAATCTATTAATATTTGATTTTTTGTATGCATTCACTACTTTTAAAGTACATACATGCATATGAGATAGGTTAAATTCTTACTAATATTTACAATAACGGGGATAAAACACTTTTATTCATGAAAATTTATTAACGGGCTGTTTTTTGTTCAATTCAAAAGAGTACCCTTTTAACCTACACATAATTCAAATGACATACTGGGTATTCCTAATAAAATCTATATGTAAAGCCTTTAAGCCATTATGAATAAGTATCAAACTTTACTACAAAATTACATTTTCATCAATAATTTAGGGAGTACTTTTCAAAAGCTGTATAAATTTATGATATTTTCAAAGAGATGAAATATTACTTTTAAGTATAACTTCCACAAAACAGAATTTTATGAATTTGTAAAGAAACCTTACATAATAATATAAACTTTTCAAGTTCTCTTAAACTTAATACAACATAAAAAACCCGTACAATTTCAAAAACCAACTTTGTATTAGTGTTGGATCAACTTCAAAAGGGTGAAAGGGTTTCAATTTTAAATATAGACCTCTATAATGGAATGACTTTCCAAATTAAACAAAAAACAAAATTAATGAAATAATTTTCTGTCAACTAAAAGCAATATAAAGTGTACAATGTACTTAAAATTTTTACAGGGTCCTCCATTATTTGAAATTTTACTGTGTTGCAGGGATACTTCACAATTTTGCAACAAATTCCAACTGAATCACAATTCATTATAATTAAAAAAATAACAAGCACTCGTCATTTAAAAATCGCTAATTCGCGAATGGAATTCATCTGTAAAAGGAAAAAAAACGTTCTGAAAAGCAGAGGTAATTCTGACTGATGTAAACTACTTAACATTTTTGAAAGTAAATTAGCCTTTTACTTATAGGTTTTTGATGAGTTACTGGGTTCAAAAAAAAATTAAAACATAAAATTTTAAAAAAAATTTTAATATGCTTAAATTTAAAATTTTGGCAATTTATTTACATCAATTAATGATTTGGTAGGATGTTATGTTTACTTTCAGTGCCTACAAATTTTAGAACGGTGGCTCTATAGGAAAGAAATATTCAAATATTTTTCATAAATGATACAATGTACAATGTATTTTTTTTGTCTTTGTTCCGTCATTCGTAAAGTCCAGCGGGAGTCTAGGAGATAATGGATTGATAACTCAAAGTAAAGACCTAGTAATTAAGTGTTATAACTATTTCAAAGACGGTATGTTTGTTTGTTCAAAGTTTCAGTAAGGGAGAATCTGTGTGTTTAGATTTTCTAATTATCACAACTCTTACTGTGTCGGCAAATGTTTTACTGTGTCGCATGCATAAAATTTGAATTGTTACTGTGTCGGAGAAAATTTAACTGTGTTGGGAGCAACACATTTAAAAACACTTATGGAGAACCCTGTTTTTACCTCTAAAATGTATATTATTACATTTTCAAAAATTGCATAACAAATGCATGATATGTAATGTATAGAATTGATATGTATGAAAAATAGATGTGAGAAAAAAATCATACAGGTGCTCAAAAACAATATTTGAATAAATATGTTGCACTTTATTCATGTATATGTAGACTTATGGAAAACTTACACTATTAAGTATACAATATTATGGTTAATACAGGTGATGAATATTCATTTATACAACAGTAAATACATTATGAATTAACATACACTATTAAGTATACAATATTAGGGTTTATATACCCCGATTTCAAAAATTCGCGCACTCAAGTTACTTCCCTTTACTATGACGTCAGACGAGGAAACTCGAATCGCTTACATCATAAACCTAAAGCGAAAGAGTTATCAATTTGATATCACAGGCCCAAACTTTACTTATTTTTCTTTTAATAAAAAATAATATAGCCCTTACCTAGTGTTTATTAGTAGGTATAGGGGTATATATTATTCCTTATTAAAAGAAAAATAAGTAACGTCAGGTGCCTGCGATAGTTATCACATGTTCATTATATCTTTTCTTTTTCACCTGATTTCGGTATCATAATAGTACTAATAGAACCATTTATTGTTATTGATGCTTTTAACATTTTTTAAAAATACAATTAATCTCATTTATAATTACATGTATGAATTAGCGGAATCGTTGCGCTGGTCAGGTACACAGAATCATTTTCTTTCGTATGTACATCATGTACATTGTACACGTGTATACCATATAACCCCCCCCCCTTCAAAAAATATTTTTAAAGAAAACTTGTAACCTTTTCAACAGTTTTTTTTATATATGTTATAAATATATTTCCTAACAATTTCGCATGTTCTGAAATCATTGTGGGGGAAAAGGTTTCCGGAAGAAGAACTGTCATTTGCTTCTACTCCAGCCACCAGTCTTCGAAATGAGATCTATCTTTCACTTTCACTTTTTCTGCATTGTTTATACTTTTACTTGTCACATGCATTGAATATTCAAATATTGCAAAATATGAAGAGATCAGGGTCTGGATCACTTACTTTGAATGTTGTACCTGTTGTTAAAGCCCATATATACTTAGTTACTTACCCAACTGAACAGGCGTGATAAGTTTCCGACTTTAATTTTTTTTTTACATAGACACTCCGATATTTCAGCGATTATTCCAGCTCAGTTTTCTAACACATTTCATGTTTAATAGATACATGTAACACAGATGCGGGATATTGTTCATCTAAAGTTATAAATTAACAACAGGGGCATGCAGCTATCATTGTCCGTTATAGCTCTGCCGACACCCGCGATTAATCCATGACTTATTTTTAAGATATTAATTAAAAGATATCTTGTAGGAATAACTTTTGAATTTTTTTATTTCATCAATCGAGTGGCTTGCGTGATAATTTGCATAAAAATCTGACAGCTGTTCCTTATATTTACATGCTCTTGAATGGACGCTTATCCACGTGCTACAGGTCCCGCTTCAGTCTCAATCTACCACGTCCCGCCCGCACGTGTTTTTTTTTAAACCGCACCTATCGATGAACTAGTGCATTCATGAAGAATTAAATAGAGGATATTCAATGTTTTGTAGATGAATATGGAAGTTTATTTATTTCACGAGTGCCAGTGGGACAGGATTTTTTAAAAATATTTCCACGAGTGTGAAGCACGAGTGAAAATGTAAAAAAAAAAAAAAAATCCTGTCTCACGAGTTTATTTCGAAAATGTAATCGTATTAAATTCTAGAAACTGACTATCTATTAAGATCATTGATGTAAAGTTCCGTGATAAGTTTCAGTTCTTTTTAAAATCTGAATTAAATAGATTATGAGCGACAGGTAATGCACGAAGTGATTTGATATCTTTTTATATAGGATAAAAATCTTTTTAAACATTCATTGCATTCTCTTTAATTGGAACTATTTACGGCTGAGAATCCATCTCGAAATTGTAAATTTTATTAATGAACGACATGAAGATTTGCAGTTGAATTCGTTTTTCAACATTTTACATTATTTCCTTGTCGAATACATACGGTACAGTAGGCCTAACTAGTTACCAAACCATGTGTGTATGTTAAATAATTGAACTTAGAATTGAAATCAATCATTTAGCCTAATTTAAAGTCAAGATGTTATAACGGTATACTTTTAAGTGATATTGAAAAAATCTTAATTGGTCAAAAGTGTTGTTGTAGAATGACTGACGTATTTATCATTGTTTACATAACAGTGAGCGCAAAAATGAAAATAGATACATGTATTAAACCTTACATGCCCATTGATTATCAAGACAACATCTTCATCATCGTTGCAAACCACGGCCAACATGTACGCTCCTCTCCCATTCTGGCCGTGGTTCAATGAGGAGAGAATTCTTCGTAGCTCATTAAAATATTGACCAATGCGAGTAAAGCATAGTCGGATGATGAACTTTATCGCTACCTTTCAATATCCAATCGCAGTAAAGGAAATATTTCTTGTATACTGTTGACGTCAGTTGTTGATTTCGATTGCGATGGAAACAAAACTTTGCACTGAATGAATATGACGTCACAATAGAGAGGCTTAAATTTAAAATAACACTTTTTGTGGCAAGAGCCACGGGTAGGAGAGAGCTATATAAGCATGGACCGTGGCTTGAGACGATGCATCTTCATTTAATTATGAAGTAAACGGATAAAATTTAATAATGCAAGTTTTTAACACAAAATTGTTTCCTTTGTATTACGTTCAACTATGTTTTGAATCTTGTGCATTGTACCATGTGTGAATCTTACGTTTATCCCATTTGACGTCATCAATACAAAAGGTAGATAACTCTCCCGCAAGGGGGCGCATTTTTTGGGAATCTTTATACAGGTAATAAATATTATTTATAAAAAGTAAATCCATTGGAATTAACATACACTATTAAGTATACAATATTAGGGTTTATATACAAGTAATGAATATTCATTTATACAACAGTAAATACATTATGAATAAAACCTATCCTAATTCATCACTTAGAACACATTTAAAAATCATATTTTAAGTACAAAAAAATAACACTAAATAAACAAAGCAAAAAAAAATTAAATGCAGTGCAATTTGTTCACATTAAACTGCATACAGCCCAAAATGAAAGAACATCCTGCATCAAATGGAGACTCACAACCACGAATAGTTATGAAATTTTTTTAAAAGTATTTTTTTATTATGTGTGGTTACTATGGATGATTACTATGTGTGGTAACTATGTGTGGCTACTATGGCTGGTTACTACGGGTGACGCTATACATGCTCTCATTCCCCCCCGCATTGTTCGACCCTGCTGAAGTCGACTCTGCTGTTCTGTTAATCGCGTCAGCACGTCCCACGAGGAATTATGGGATAGCTCGCTGGGCAGAAGGACTAGGATGGGGATGGGGTGTCCCCCCGTGGAGAAGGATTAACTGCCAGGGGTACACCACCTATGTGAGGGGATATTGTTAGTAAACACAGAGCTAGTCACTGACCCTGTCTCTAAGGGTTCCCCACTGTTCTGTTTGTCCGTCATCTCACACAACATTTCCCCGTTTGACTTTTTCCCGGGAAAGGTGCAGGCTGAGCACAGTTTGACTGTATTGTCAACAGGCGGAGGGGCCCCACAATAAAATCCCCGACCGTTAACAACATAAGGAGGTGGCTGGGACGGCACTACCGGGGGGTTGATGCTGCAGAGGTAAGGTGGCGTAACCTGGTGGTAGTCCATAGGGACCACATACGGCTACCCGAGGCCCCATGGGATAAACCACCATTCCAGGGACACTGCTGTCAGTTCCTGTGGAGTCCACTGTGTCTTCTGCAGCGGGAGCCTCTTTCTAATTTGGACTTCTTCATTTGTGCTTTGGTAGGAGCCTCCTTTCAAATGCTACGCCATTAATTTTCCCGGGTTTGGTTTGGTTTTGGTTTGGGGTTTTTTGAACTTTCTTTAGTGATTCCCACTTTTATTTTTTCCCTTTTTTATTTTTTTGTTCATCACCTGTGTCAGAATCATTACCTCTTACTTACCCACTCCGTGTTTTTT
>NW_026919513.1:0-15858 GCF_032062105.1 Saccostrea cuccullata
TTGTGTGCTTTACTTATGCTAGGATTTGATGGATATGCTATGTGGAATTCAAGATGTGTAAACCCCAATATGAAGTCTGATTTATCGTCTTCAAGAACATTTTCTTTGCCAGGCAATGTACACCCGCCATGTAGTAATTGACATTTAAATAGCTTGACATGTACTTAAAAGTAAAAACCTTTTATAATGCTGTATTTTACTTCTGCAAGAGCGTATATTGTGGTTTAGTAACTCCTCTGATAAACCTAAAAACTCCAACGAGTGTAAACAAGCAATATGCTTTTAGATTAGTTCAAAGATAGCAAACTATTTCTATCTATTCGTTTCAGCGATATATCAGTTAGTTGTCTGCATTTTTAAATATTTCAGTCTTTTTTCTTGAGGTAAAAAAAGCTTTCTATCCGAAAACAAAGGGGAAGTGAGTCGTAAAACTAAATTTTCTTTAAATGTGTATTTTATATCTCGATAGATATGACTATTGTTTGTCAGTCGTAGGTTCTATCATTTTTTGGTGGCCGATGGAGTATAATGTCAACCTAAACTATAGAGAATGAAAATGAGGGGTGAGGAAAACTACAAATAGTTACAAAAATGGGGTATTTTGTTCAATAATTGCTGAATTAAATAATAGATTTCATTTCAATTAAAATGAAAAGGTGGAGGGGGTAAATATCAATTTAATTAAATACGTAGATCTGTTTGGAAGGTGTGTATATTTATTAAAATTTAGCTTAAAAATAAACACAGTGGGGGAGGGGTACAAATAATTTAGTTTTTTCTAAATTGTTTTATTTAGCTTGCATTATCGAAAGACAAAAATTACTGCTGACTCTGATTATTTTTTCTAAGGTTTTAAATATTATTTTAATAAATTAGGAATACTATTGTTTATCGTTTAAGCATATACATTGTGAAGAATATATATAAATTATTTGAATTTATGTGTGCGTATTTGTGAACAAAAATTTTAATAAAGATCATGACCAGGAAGGACTTAAGACAAATCAGATATTCAAAAACGCCTGACCAAGTCTATAGCATCTACTTTCAGACGCTCATTGTATACTGAGAAATATTACTTGATCATCTTAATAATAACATTTCTTCTGAACATCTTGTAAAATTTCCCAAATGAATACCAAGCTTAAAATTTTGCCTGGGTGAATTGCATCATAATTCTGCGTTAAATTAACTGAGTGTCTAGAAGACTTGCCTTTAGCTTTACTGCTTCTGAAATAAAACTTACTGGTTTTTGCTGTATTCCGAGAATTAATTATCTGTATTTAGAGTTCAAAGCAATAATTTGTTCTGTATGTAATTTGTCCTCCTCTTTACATTTTTCTACATCAGGACAGCCCTTGAAAGTATTCCACTGACTTACAGACAACAGGGGACAGTCAATGATGTTTAAGAGTACATGTAGCACATGGACCAAACATTTGCACGATATTATAAGCGATTTTCTACTGAGATGACTTGTATCAAAAGAGGGTTCTTCGGATTATAGCTGTAACGATTCTACGGAAGCGTAAATGGCTCTAAACTTGTAGTGTTATAACTTTGTATATTGTCTTATATTTTATCGACTTATCAATATATAAAGTGTTATACCTCCTTATTTTTGTACATGTACATATTTTAAATTGTTTTAAGATATGTTAACATAATAGAATGCAACTTCTTTTATTTTATTGCTTTAAGTTTTATCTATTGAAAAAATATATTGATTCTCAGATATTTATTAAAACAAGACATTTAATCATATCGATATAATATTGTTGATATGATGAAATAAAGATATAGTTATATCAATTTATGAATATTTGCGATAAAAAGTAAGAATAAATTGTTAAAAAAAATTAATAATGTAAATGTTTTAGATATATTCGTTGAAATTGATTTTCCAGAATTAAAAATGTTCCAAAAAAAAAAAGAATAAATTGTTCTGGAATTATTTTGGCGGGGGCGGGAATTCAAATGAACCTTCACTTCACTCGAAATTCAGTGAAACCTTATGTATCATGTCACTAAATCAAATTAAATAGTATATTGAAAAAGGGAGATGGAGACACATTAAAAGTAATAGATCCATAGGAGGCTAATGCACCGATCACCACTTTTGAACAGGGGGAGACAAGAGTATCTTTGTGTCCCTCATCCAGCTATAAAAAATCCAAAAACTGAGTACAGCAGAGATCCATTGATATGTCCCCAAATTTAAGAAAATTCTCGCAGTAAGATTATTAAATCCCTGGGGTGTTTTTCTTTTTTAGATTTATTTTGGCTGACACTACACTTCTCTTCTTTACACTTTGTGACTAAGCTTATACAGATTGGCTGAAATGACAAATTATTTTATATTATTTAAAGCATTAAAAAGTTAGATCTAGTGTTGTTATATTTTTATGCAGGGGGTGGGGGGGGGTTTCAAGATTGTGGAGGTTCGCATTCATGAGTCAGATCCTATTTATACCATAGAGTGGAACAACATCAAATATTTACAAAGTACATATATAAACAGTGTTACATTTATAATAGTGCTAGGTACTTTCTATTTCCGCTTAGCGATTTATAATCCCCAATGAATCCCCATCAAGAGATATAAGCAGTGAACCATGATAGAATATATCAGATTCCCTCTTCAGAATGACGAGTAGAATAATTTCCTATGACAATGCATATAATTAACTGTTGAAGTCTCTCCATCTCAATTTTTTAAATATTTTTTAAATTTTCTTTTAGCTTAGATTCGTACAGGATAGCAAATACATGTTACATAACTTCCCAAGTGAAGTGAAGATTAATTGGAATTCCCGCTCCCGCCAAGTTAATTCAAAACCTTTTATTGACTTCTCGAAAATATTCATATATCTATATCGGTGTAACTTCACATTTATTTCTTCATATCGACAATACTATATTGACATGTATTAATATTTTGTTTAAATCGATATTTGAAAATTAATATAATATTTCAGTCGATAAAAGTTAAAGCAATAAAAGCTTTTGAACAAAAGAAGTTGCCTTCAATTATGTAAATACACTTTAATACAATTCAAAATATGGGCATAAATAAGGAGGTATAACACTTTATATTTTGATAAGTCAATAAAATATTAGACAATATACAAAGTTATAACACAACAAGTGTAGAGCCATTTACGCTTCCGTACGATTCAGTCATCCAGACAGCTTTGTAAAACCAATTGGGTGTGCCGACTGCGTATTTTAATGCGATAACCATAACGAACAGTATTCAATCTCAACGTCCATTAAACAATATACAAAATAAGAGCAGAGCAAACACGGACCTCCGAAACATCAGAGGTGGGATCAAGTGCCATGGAGGAGAGAGCATCCCCTGCCGAATGTCACACCCGCCGTGTACTCCTTGTCATGATCAGGAAATACTGGAAAAAAATCGGCAATTCAGTGTATAAATAATGGAATAACAATAGGTATGAAAAACGTCAGTCAGCATTTGACTCAGTGAAAAATTGTATTTGTTGACAAGGTCTTGTATAGAACTTACGAAATGATGAATTTAAACGTACGGAAGCGTAAATGGCTCTACACTTGTTGTGTTATAAGTTTGTATATTGCCTTATATTTTATCGTCTTATCAACATATAAAGTGTTTTACCTCCTTATTTATACACATATTTTGAATTGTATAGAGATGTATTTACATACGTGAAGGCAACTTCTTTTGTTCATTAGATTTTATTGCTTTAACTTTTATCTACTGAAATCATATATTGATTTTCAGATATTGATCAAAACAAGATATTTCATCATATCGATATAGTCTTGTTGATATAAAAATATAAAGATATATTTATATCGATTTTAATTTGTGAATATTTGCGATAAAGAAATCAGAATAAAGTATTTTTTAATCAACTTGGCAGGGGCGGGAATTCTAATGAACCTTCACTACACACGAAATTCAATGAAAGCTTATGTACCAAGTATTTTCCAGCGTGTGCAATTAAAGGCTGAATCAAATTAAATAGTATGATTGTAAAAGGGAGATAGAGACACATTAAAAGTTAGATTTATAGGGAGGGCTATTGTACCGATCACCAATTTGAAAAGGGGGAGGCAAGGGTACCTTTTGTGTCTCTCATCCAGCTTTTTCAAAATTAAGAAAATTTTCACAGTTGAATTATCAAATCTATGAATTGTTTTTCTAGTTATATATTTAATTTGGCTGACACTACACTTTCCTCCATTATAATTTTTGACTAAGCTAATACAGATTAGCCGTAACCACAAATTATTTTATATTATTTAAAGCAATAAAAAGTTAGATCTGGTGTTTATATTATTTGGAATGATGCGGAAGGGGGGGGGGGCTGGGAGGTTTCAAGACTGTGGAGGTTCGCGTTCATGAGTCAGATCCTATGTATACCACACAGGGAAACAACATCAAACATTTACAAAGTACATAACCAGTGTTTCTTTTATAATACTGTTACTTTCTGTTTTCGCTTTATTAGCGATTTACAATCCCCCACTGAACTCTAGAGATATAAGCAGTGAAGCATGATAGAATATATCAGATTCCATCTTCAAAAGTGGTGATGGGTACAATAACCCCCTATGACAAAGTATATAATCTAGCTGTTGATGTCTCTCCCTCTTTCAAATATTTTGAATTTTATTTCAGCATATAATCGAACACGATAGCAAATACACGGTACATGTATATAAGCTTTCCTAAGTGAAGTGAAGATTCATTATAATTCCCGCCCCGCCAACTTAATTCAAAAACACTTTTTCTAACTTCTTCTCGAAAATATTCATATATCTATATCGATATAACTATATATTTAATTCTTCATATCGACAATACTATATTGATGCAATGAAATCTTCGTTAGATTGATATCTGAAAATCAATATAATATTTTCAGTCAATAAAACTTAAAGCAATAAATCTATTGAACAAAAGAAGTTGCCTTCAAGTTTGTAAATACATATCAATACAATTCAAAATATGTGTATAAATAATGAGATATAACACTTTATATGTTGATAAGTTGATAAAATATAAGACAATATAGATTACAAAGTTATAACACAACAAGTGTAGAGCCATTTACGCTTCCGTTTTAACGAGACAGTTGATATTCTTGTTTCATACACTTGCTTGTCAATAATTTATCTCGTCTTAAAAATTGTTCATACCTAGAGCATGCTCTTGCGTATCGAATCAACTGAGATATATATACTCCGTATGCAGGTGATGAAGGTATATTGCTGCATAAGTAAGGGAAGTTGGCGATAGAAAAGTTTAAGTCATCACTTTTATCATACGAGGGCTGTTCGGAAATTATTGAGACAATTACATTTGCTCCATAAATGACGGAGATAATTTCATGAAAATTCATCAGCATTTTATAAAGAACGAATAAAACGCTTATGCAAAATTTCAAATTCCTATATTAATAAGAAAAGTTTCTGTGAAATGATAAACATGAATATATCTATCCACCCGGAGCAGCATCAATACGTCATTTAACGTCACGACAGCCGGAGATGGTTTCGTATGTTAAATGATCGGGAAGCATTTAATGCTTTTCCTTCTTTGTAATTACGAGGGTTGTCCCAAAAAGTCGTAGACAATATCTATAACTTTCTAAGCATGCAACCAATACTTACCAAATTTTGCACAGTCATAATATAGTCAATGTTGTTTAAAATTGTGAATTTTTAAATACACATCTTTCATATTAATAATATTAGGACGATTTATATAAAGGCCTATCGGCGCACAGACAAAATTCGGAATAGTTTACGCATATAACTATTACATTTGCTTTTATTTCTTTAGTACTATGTAATACTTTGAACTCAAATTTATATCACTGAAACCAGAATAATATTCCTAATATTACGTTAAAATTTCATATAGATATCCTTAGAAACAGACGATTGGTGTCATGATTTTCATAGTATCGTTGAAATTGAGTATGATGAAAATGACGTCGTCAAATGCGTAGTCGGCGCACGGAGATTGTAATAAATTGTGTTTGATGTGGTTAATATACATCAGAGACAGGAAAGAAGAGTACAGAAGTGACATTACAGACTAGATTTTAATAAAGAAGTTATTTTCAATTTGCACGATATTCAATGAGAGTTTTTCTTTTGTAAAAAATAGTTTTTACGGCATGTAAGAAGTAGAATACTGTTTGATAAACACAATTTGAAACAATCTGGACCGTGAACGACGTCAAACAATTTGTATTCTTTGCAGCCTACAATGTAAGACTATCTTTCGACTAAATTTCGACTGAAATTTGAATCTGCTTAAAAAAGCAAGTAAAAAACAAACGGACAGTAGTCAAAGTAAATATATCCCTTAATCAAGATTGGTCTATCACTTAAAAAATATTTAATGTTAATATCCACAAGTGAAGCAGACAAACAGATCATGACGTTACTAGAGACGTAATTTACGCTTGCTTTCGTGCGCCGGTGTACACTTATATCGTTTCTTATTTTTTCATAATTTTCTTCTAAGATGAGATATCATCATGAAACATGAAGTGCATGATCATAAAACGTTATTCTTTGCTATGACAAGTAAAGAAATTTAATAAAGCAAATAGAAACAAAACTGTTTTCCCTGTCTACGACTTTTTGGGACAACCCTCGTACATATAACAGTACAAAAATCAAACAGTCTCTTTTCTTAAACTTTTCCCTAAAAATGTATGCTGTTGCTACCCGAGTGTAAAAGTTTCATTTGTGGGAAAATATGACTTAAAATCATGCAGTGCCGATTTATGTAACGCGGGTCAACGATATCAATACCGTACGTAATAAATGATGGTCGTCCGGAGCTATTGATTTACTCTGGTTGAATTAATTGTAAAAAAAATGTATACCAATGGAATAGCAAACCCTTCCACATTATTTTTTCTCGTTGTTATTGTTTTAGCAGGCTGTTGAGTCTGGAAAAGAGTTCTACATTGTGCTACACAAAATTTTAGGTATATTCGCTGCTCCGCCCTTTTTAGTAATTTATCTACCGCGCTTAATTTTTTTTATGATCTCCGTATTCCTGACCAAAATTCTAACAAAGCTGCACCACACAAATTTGAATTAAAGCTGAAAAATTAAACACATAAACTGAATTATTTTCTCTCTTATTATGGGTCCACGAAGAGTTAGAACGTTGGTGATACATATTTTCAATATCTGATTTCGAGACTGCTCCGGGTAACCCTACTATTAACACATTTGTATACCATTGTACAGAAAATATTTAATATTTGTAAAATAATTTTTGCTTTTATTAATTCTTATTGTATGTCAAACGTATATGCAAATTTTCACCGAAAGACGTCTATTAGAAAGCAAAATATAGACAATGTCTCAATAATTTTCAAACGGTCCTCGTATAGCTTGGTTGTTAGATTACCATTATTGTCTTTTTCAAGTAAAATATCCAAGTATGAAACAGAAGTGTCGGACTCTGTGGTATCCTTTATCTCAAGCTCACCAGGATATGTCGTATTGACGTAGGAATCGAAATTACCATTTTTTATTGACAATATGTCGTCGATATATCTAAATGTCGAGTTGCAGGCCACAGCAAGTGTTTTCTTCTTTTCACGCATAAGATTTTGCACAAATTCTGCTTCATATGAATATAAGAATAAGTCTGCTAATAATGGAACGCAATTTGTGCCCATGGGAATTCCAACAGATTGTTGGAAAACTTGGTCTCCAAAAACCAAATAGATATTGTCAATCAGAAACTCAAGTATCTTCTTGATGTCAACATCAGAGTACTTATGTGTGCAATCAGAATCTGTTTTAACAAAATAATTTTGCAAATGACCAATGACGAGGTAAGTAAAATTGCGAGTTCCATTTTTATTGATGAAGCAGCTATCAATGATATCAAAAAGCCTGGATTTTAATTTGTCGTTGGGTATTGTTGTGTATGAAGTTGAAAAGTCGTAAGTTTTTAAGATGTTGATTTTTGTAAAGTCTTGTGATTTCAAATTGTCCAAAAGTTCTTTAGAATTTTTAAGTATCCACATCTGATTTTGTAAGGATTCTTATGAAGTTTCGGAATCCAATATATAAGGTAGTTCAAATTTATTTTGGCTCTGTGGAATATTAAATGCATTCAAAACTGACAGGTGATTTTGAAGAATTTCCTCCTTAAAAAGGGAAGTATGAGTATAAGTAGGATTACCACTTGTAGAATTAAATCCAAGTTCTTTTAGAATGCAATTTACATAATGAGCCTTACAAACGAAGACAATGGTGTTACCTGCTTTGTCGGTAGGAACCAGTACGTACTGATCGTGTAATCTATCTCTATTTTTTCACTTCTGGTTTACTGAACACAGAAGGATAGATGGTTTTCATATTGCCCCTCAATCTTTTAATACGTGACTTTATCATGGATCTGATACATTAAATCAATTCTGACAAGGTATCAACGTCTTCTTTCTCAAATCTGGCCCATCGTATGGCGTAATTTTCAACAGAATCCAAAATATTTATGAAATTCCGACGCCAGTTGAAGGATCGGGGACCTTTTGAAATAAGTGATCTAAGGTCCTCATTACGAACTATCGTATATACTCGCCTATAAGTCGGTTCGCCTATAAGTCGGTTGTATTTAATAAGCTCATATATTAGAGGGACTGGCCTCATATAATTCCATTCATTTTATACCTCGCCTATAAGTCGGACATACAGTTTTGGAACAGAGATTAACTCCAAAACTCCGACTTATAGGCGAGTATATACGGTATGTTCACGTCACCTGTAATAACGTGTCCAGCAGGACTATAGTTATAGGGCGAAGAAGTACATGAACACAAAAGAGGATTATGTTTCAGATAGTCGGTATCTAGGCAGTGTAAAGTGTTTTTCTAATTGAAAAGTTTGGAAGCAATGGTCGATGTATATTTGTAGAAAATACAAGGTGTAGTCTTTAACTTGAAATATGGCGGAATACACTTTTGTGATTAAGAATATGACTTACATTAACCGCCTCAATTCCTTTATTGGCATATTGAAGTTTAAGGAAAAGACGGATTGTCTTAGCTGCATTTTCTTCCGTGAAGCGTGCGGGTTTAAAAAGCCTATGATATGTAATATCCATAATCACAGATCCGAGTCTATATTCAAGTGACGATGAAGCTAAAACTGGATGTTCCTTGGCCTTTTCAACCAGACTATTTAACAGTTTCAAAGGGACAAAGTAAAGTTTTGTTCGAACATGATGTAGAACTAACAGTTGATTTACATTAGGTAGTAATGAATCAAAAGAGATGTCGTGTATTACAGGTTTATTGTACGAACGATGCCTATGACTACGTTTGCGTCTCTGAGTATGGTTAAAAAGTCCCATCACATTTACATTATTACACTGCAGACTGGAAAGATTTCCAACATTATCGACATTGTCATTACATTTGTAGGGAAAACTGCCCCTAGTTTTCTAATCCAAAATTCTTCTCGTTGTCTACGGAAAGGTGTACTCAGCGACGGACTACTTGTGTGGTGATAAATCTTTTCGAGAATTCTAACTTTCATTGATAAAATAGAATGATCAGGTGAATTAAAGTGTTTGTATAAAAACTGGTGATCACCATGATTTATTTGAAATCGATGACCTGATATTCTTTTGTTAAGCGATCCCTTGGTTTCTCTGAACAATATGGTGCATATTAATAAGTACTGGCAAACACCAATTATGTCACTAATCTTATTTCTGCAGTGTAGTTCGGAAAAGTTAATACAAGTACCTTAAAAAGATTTAATGCGAACGTGTATTCAAAAGTCTCATTAAAATTTCAAGGAAAATTTAAAAATCAAATTATAATCTACTAGTAGTACATATACAATTTCATAAAAAAATATTTAACTAGGTTCTATATATAGTTTGAATCTTCGTTTTTGTATATTCATTTCCTAATTTTTCACGCCGTCTTCTGGGCCTTTATTTCAAACATTGTAAATATAAACGAAAATTTTTATTATCACACTTGCATCATGCAGATAGCTCCACCCCTTTGTGTATTCTGAATTTGCAGGCTCCCTGTTGTTTTGTTTACTTGCAGCAGAGAGGAGTTTAAGCTGTTTAATAAGGAAGGATTTCTTATAATCTTTTAATAACTTGAGATTACATGTATTACATTTAATTTATACGTGTGTATATTTACACAAATATAATATAGAATATTTTAAAAAATAAAGTTGTTAAATAAGGAAGTCAGGAGGAGATTTTTATTTCTAAAATAAACTACAGGTTTATGAGAAAAAAAATACTTGTAGGTTTATTTTATTATTTAATCTAAAATTTAATACTCAAAATTTGCATTTGGCACTATTTAAAAAAATCATTACATTTAGATATAAGATTTTTTAATTGAAAATGCTACACGTTTTACAAGTACTTTAAAAAGAGAATTCCATGCAACCTTCAATTAAAAATTTAACAATTTATTTTATGACATGAAATAAAATTATGCCACCACTTTTCAGTAAAATAAGCATTGTGAACAATTATACGGGAATTTACAGATGAATTAGTTTTTAATTTATAAATAACTTATTAAAAGAGTACATTTGAAAAAATAAATAAATAGTTGAAAATACCGGGAATTGTGATTTATTTCTTTTTTGTTTTGCTTTTGTTGGCCGATAATGTGTATAAATAAAAGGGTATAAACACCTGCGGTTTCAATCGCCTTTGGGCAGAAAATCAATCATGCATGTTATTCGGGTACACTTATCAGTGTTACACATCATTGAACATGCTGCTCAATTAACATTGACCCTAATTTCACGATTGTAAAAATGTAATGCAAAAAAAAGAAGATAAATGAAATGTGTATAAAGAACTTTATTCGGTAAAAACCAATATTTGCCCCCCAAATCAAACTTTGATGGAGATATATTTAATTAAGTTCTTAAACAGGGGAGTATATGCGGACTTCAAAGCACTGAATATTTTCATTAGTAATGACGCCATATGTACGTTATGACGTCACAAACATGACGTAACTTTCAGTTTTTTATGAATTTTACAGAAAAATGTACATATTTCGTCTATATTTTGAATAAAAGTCACCGAGCGCATGTGTCTTCAGGATAAATATTTTGATATAATGTGTAGAATGATCATATCAATGAAATATGTCAATTTTGTTCCTGAACAAACTTGCGCTCTATAAATTAAAGCTAAAATTGTTGAAATTTTGTCCATTTTGTCCTCTTTCTGAAAAAGGATATAAAATCGGACAAGTTTGTGACGTCATAAAAACAAAAATTGTGAATACACTGCTTTGACACTATAATATTTTCTGTTAATCATACAATTTATTGAATTCAGACCATTTTATGTAATTAAATGTATGCATAAGTAATTATCTTTTTTGATAATTTCATGTACAGACTTATTTTTATACTCATATGAAGCAGAATTTATGCAAAATCTTATGCGTGAAAAGAAGAAAACACTTGCTGTGGCCTTCAACTCCACATTTAGATATATCGACGAGGTATTGTCAATTAATAATGATAATTTCCATTCCTACGTCGATACGATATATCCTGGTGAGCTTGAGATAAAAGATACCACTGAGTCCGACACTTCTGCTTCATATTTGGATATTTTACTTGAAAAAGACAATAATGGTAATCTAACAACCAAGCTATATGATAAAACTGATGACTAACTTTTCTATCGTCAACTTCCCTTACTTATTTAGCAATATACCTTCATCACCTGTATCCGGAGTATAATAGTTCACAGTTGATTCGATACGCAAGAGCATGCTCTACGTATGAACAATTTCTTAAACGAGGTAAATTATTGACAAGCAAGTTGATGAAACAAGAATATCAACAGTCTCGTTTAAGGTCAAGATCTAGTAGATGGAAGGTGCCTACAGATTTTTCAAATTCAAGAAATTTATTCCTTTAATGATGCTTTATAATTTTAGCTTGGTCAATATAGATGTTCCGGGGCATAATTTGTAGAAAAACAAGATGAAAAACCATATTTTAAACTGTCATTTTCAATGAAAAATTAAGAAAACCAGCATTGAAAATGGGAGTTTTTTCCATATCAGGCAAAGAAAATGTATCCAGATTGCCTACAGTTTTTTAGAAAACGGTTATTTGTATGTTCTTAGTCTCTACTTTAAAATAATGTTAAAGTTAAGTTAAATTTAACATAGGTATCGGGACTACTTTTCATGTGATTGCAAATTCCGTGGAAGTACTCCATTTTCTACATAATTCTGTTAGAGCCGTAAAGTACGGGAAAAAGAAAGTTGAAAGTGATTATGACGTCATAATGGATTAAGCACTGAAAAGTTATTCTAAAGTCATCATTTCGTAAGTTCTACGGTCGATACAATGACCTTGTCAGCAAGTACAATTTATCATTGAGTCAAATGCCAACTGACGTTTTTCATACCAATTGCTCCTGATCATGACAACGAGCACACGGCGGGTGTGACCGGTCGGCAGGGGATGTTCACTCCTCCATGGCACCTGATCCCACCTCTGATGTTTTGGAGGTCCGTGTTTGCTCTGCTCTTATTTTGTATATTGTTTAATGGACTTTGAGATTGAATACTGTTCGTTATCTCCATATCCTTCATGTACCTATGAATCTGTCTATGCAATATTTTTTACCATATGTGCAACTTGAAAAAATTAGTTGAAAGGCCTAGCTGTTGAAGTTCACCCAACCGAAAATGTCCAGTAGAAATAGATAACAAAAGATGTTGAATTATAATACGTTAGTTAGTTCTTTTCACCCGACATGAACTTTTATCTGAACACTAGAATCATTTATTATTTGTGCATCATGGACTACACAATCTCTCTCTTCACCATTTAAATTCGTAGTGTAGCATCTGATTGCGAAAAAAATCGTATATGCGATTGTTTACATTCCTCATTTATGCGATTTAAATGTCTCCGCCCATTTGCGGTTACCTTAAATTCGATAGTGGTCCCGTTCAAATTTCCGGAATTTAAGGCTTATACATGTTCTTTACAATGACATTGTCTGTAATTATAGAAATATGTATGATGAAAATGTAAATTTTAAAATGGGTAGCCGAAAAGGTTCCAAAAATTGAAGTTTCTAACAACCGTTGTATTTCAAATAAGGTCTAAATTAGTATACGCTTGCATTTTATTATTTTGTGCATATGTTTAACATTTTAAAAAGTGTATTCATTCTTTGATAAACTCAACAAAAGTTGATTTTTTGACTTTTGATTACTTATGTTACTTATTTACATTCTGCATGTAAATTAAAATTAATATAAGAAGAAAATGCCATTTTAGAAGCAATAAAATAATTGCAATACGTTTGCAATTCAGTTAAAAATATCGCAATAATTTTTAGAATAGTACGTAAAAATACATATAAGTCTATGTGTTTTATTGTAGCGGTAGCAAAATGTGCTTTTTGTTTAAAAGCTAAAGCTACAAATGCCACTTTCCAGAATTGTGTCGCAAAACTTTGCGAGAAGCTGTTATCAACCAGAAACAAAGGCAATGCTTAGTTTTAAATGATAATCCGTAAAACAACCGTTGTATTTCAAATAAAGTCTAAATTCGTATACGCCTGTATTCTTTTTTGTGCATATGTTTAACATTTTAAAATAGAATTTTCTACAGCAAGTTCAAATTTTCTTATGTGAAGATGATAGAATTTTGAGTGAGCTAGTTCAACCTTCACTTATCAACAAAAACTATAAATGCTTAACTTGCATTGTGTGCTTTATTCATGCTAGGATTTGATGGGTATGCTATGTGGAATTCAAGATGTGTAAACGCCAATATAAAGTCTGATTTATCGTCTTCAAAAACGTTTCCTTTGCCAGGCAATGTACACCCTTCATGTATTGATTGAAATTTAAATAGCTTGACATGTAGTTAAAAGTAAAAACCTTTTATAATGCTTTATTTTTTTTAATTTAGGTTTATTATATGATTAAATATCAATTTCTATCATTCTGATTGGCTGAGATCCACCTATGTAAAAAAAAAGGTCGTTATATTTGCCTGCACGTGACATTCCATTTTTTTTTCAAATTCATTTTCTCTACAATGATCTGAAATTAGATCGCGAAATTCCAAATTGATACAAATAGTTTTGGAAAGCTATAACACCTGCTGCTAAATTTCTCATAAGGTTTATATAAAATTTGAGGTAGTAGTGGTAAGTGGGGGTGCCGGCTCCCTCTGATATTTTTTCTAAACAAATATTTTTACGTTCTTAAAGCTGTCAGTTCTCCCTGATAATCCTCTTTCCTTTCAAAATCTATGATATTAAATAACCTATGTTGAAAACCCCTGTAATGCAATGCTCTTAATTCATACTTTGGCTAATTCGTACTGAATTCATATTTATCATTGAGTTTGCAAAATTCCTGTATTTACCATCCTGTTAGTTATAATATAGTAAGGTGCAAAAAATCCGGATTTTTCTATTCATATTTTTAACATGATTATTTATCGAAATATACATTTTTTAAACATTATTTTCATATCTAAAAACAAAAGAGCTACTTTTAGTGTTATTCCCCTTGTTTCTATGTGACGTCACGTGATGATGCTTTTGCCAGACGACATATCTTCGGATTACAGTGATGTCAGAAATTGACAACGGAAAACGTCTCCTAAATTTATATCAAAGCAGAATAACATCGGCGTAAAAATTGTGTGAAATAACAAACATAACTAGGTCTACTGTGTATGATAATTTGAAAAGATTTCGTGAATGGAAGTCCGAGGTACAGTGTCAAGGATCTGATCGAAACAAAATTTCTGACGTGAATGACAGCAGACGGGCCGCACAACTTGCTGCTTCTCATCCGCAATGGTCAGCACAGCAAATTGCCAATGAATGTGCAAGAAGGGGATCCGTTTTAGTTTCAAAATGGACTATGGGTCGGACTTTGGCTCGCAGTAATTATTTCAAATCGGTCCCTCAAAAGGTGCCGCTAATGACCGCAGAACATAAGCGTAAAAGAGAGGCATGGTGCATGGTACATCAGAATGACAATTTTGACAATGTGATTTTTACGGACGAAAGTCGATTTCAGTTCTACAGATGTACCCGAAAAAGGTGGGCAAAATTTGGATATTGTCAAAAAATGGTGCCGAAGTTTTCACCAGCTGTTACGGTATGGGGTGGAATAAGCAAGTTGGGTTTAACTCCGCTTGTTTCTGCCAGTGGAAATATTTCTGCAGTGAAGTACTGTGAAATTTTGGAGGAGGGGTTGTTGTCATCCAATATTGTGACAAACGATCTACCTTATGTTTTACAACAGGACAACGCTAGACCGCACACCGCAAGGTATACCCGTGACTGGTTTACACAAAATCACGTGACCGTAATGGACTGGCCTGCTGCGTCACCGGATTTAAATCCGATAGAAAATGTTTGGCAGATCATGAAAGATCGTGTGGAAAAAATTCAGCCAGATAATATCACAGACTGGAAAGTTACAATCATGGAAACATGGATGGGTTTGGACCAGAACTATATAGACAGTCTGGTAGAAAGTATGCAACGGCGCATCGCTCAGTGTATAGCGAGACACGGGGGTCTGAATGACTATTAAGTTCATGCATTGTAAATTCAGTGGTTCTATATTCATTTTATTGCTTCCATGTGAAAATATTGTTGCAAAAATATAAATAAAATACTTTAGTTGAAATCCCGATTTTTTTGCACTTTACTATAGTTAATAATGATATCCGGTAGTGCAACTTTGTCAAGTCCGACCTCGTTACTGTCTGACAGTGTTATGGTACTACTCTGACACTGTTATAGTACTA
>NW_026919514.1:0-15629 GCF_032062105.1 Saccostrea cuccullata
TACCTTTATTTTGGTATCCATCCCCATCTTGTGCACAAAAAAATGGCCACTTACTGGAAAATTCTGCTTCACTTTGTGCCTGTGTCTTCTTGTTAAGACAAAGGAGAAGGAGAAATAGAGATTGGTTTTAATGTTTAATGTTCCATCTATTCTCTCTGCAAAAGCTGCAAACAGCGAAACAAGCACTTTCAAATTCACTTTTTTTTCCAGAAAGTGTCTCTTTTGCAAAAATTAACAAAATGCCCTTCATTATTTAAGGTTCTGCCCACTAGACTAAACTAAATAAATACATAGTTATGATAGAAAAAATAAAAGACAGGCAGCATTGAAAGAAAAAACAGTAATCTTTAACCAAAAAGGAGAATTTATGTACCATAATAAAAGAGTGAAGAGAGAGATTGTAAGGAAGTAGAAGGATAAGCCAGAGATAGAAATTAACCTACGGATGGCAGAGGAGAACGGTAAAGATAGAGATAGCAAACACATGTTCCACAAAGACGGTAGAGGCAAACGGGAGAGATAACCCAGCGGAAAACGCGAGAAATAACCCAGCGGAAAACTAGAGAGATAACCCCGCGGAAAACGAGAGAGATTACCCCGCGGAAAACGAGAGATTTTCAAGCTTTCGGCAATCAGTGAAAATATTCATGAGTAGAAGCTGTCATTGCTAAACATGTGTTTCCAAGAAGCTAGAACCTAGTTAATTTTCATCCAAATGTTTATCTTTCTTTTGGTATCTATCCACATCCTGTGCAGGAAAATTGGCCTAATGCAAGACTGGAAAACTTTGCCCCAAGTGCCTGTTTCACCTTGTTTAGCCATTCGGGAAGTAAGAATAGATTTAAATTTTTAATCTTCCATCCATCCTCAATGTCAAGCGGAAATCTGCAAACAGAAAAACAATCATATTCAGTTCTTTCAAGAATGTGTCTCTTTGTCAAAAAGTACCGAAAGCCCTTGATTATTCATTCGAGGGATCGATTCTTCAGATGGTGAAACAGCAGATATCACTCTGAGTATTCTAAAGAAATGGATGCTTTGCTTATTTCAGCCCCTCGGCACTGCTTCAAGGCGCAGTGGTTAAATCGTCTGTATTGCGTCGCTAAATAAGGAGTCGATCCTTACGTCGCAGTTTCGAATCCCATTGTTGGACGTGGAGACCGGTCATTCGGACGAGATTGTATGAACTGAAGTCCCGTGTCGCAGTAGGTGCTGGCACGAAAAAGATCCCTCACTGCTATATGGTCCTGAATGCCGTGTATAGGACAAAAATTGTAGCTCTCACCGGCAAGTGGTGGCCTTTCTATACGAGTTAATAATTCTCGCAAGAGGGACGTTAATCAACATACATCACAATAAACCCATTTTCTCACAAGGACGCTCACAAACTTCACTAACCCTCTGTCAACGCCTGCAAAGTAGTTCCGGTGCACGTGACCTACCTTTGTCACATGAGAACGACATGGCGGCGGCCACGCCGGTTAGGGAAAGAAAATTTCAATTATTGTTTCATTTGCTTATCACAAAATGTTAAAACTTTGAAGCTCAAAGGGAGAAAATAACCAATGAATACTGGAAAAGACTTTGTTAGCAAGTAAAAAAAAATAGTGGGAGGAGGCATTGCTGACGAGTTGTATAACAAAAACGATGAACCTGGAAAAAGTAGAAACTGCTTCTTATAAAAACTCATGTTTTCTTGAGCTTTTTGAGCAACTAAAGGTGTCAAACTTGCATTTCTTAGAGGTAGGAGCAAGTGTGTGTAAAAAACGGGGAATTCTTTTCCCACTTACACCAAAGTCTGTGAATATCTCTGAGAGTGATACGGTAAGGGAAAGCTGCAGAAAACAGTTTAAGTTATGCAGCAATATACCTTCATCACCTGCATACGGAGTATACATATTTCAGTTGATTCGATACGCAAGAGCATGCTCTACGTATGAACAATATCTAAAAACGAGGTAAATTATTGACAAGCAAGTTGATGAAACAAGAATATCAGCAGTCCCGTTTAAAGTCATCATTTTGTAAGATCTATGGTCGATACAATGACCTTGTCAGCAAATACAATTTATCATTGAGTCAAATGCTGACTGACGTTTTTCATACCAATTGTTAGTCCATTATTAATACACTGAATTGACGACGGTTTTTTTCCCCGTTATTGCCTCGATCATGGCAAAAACGGCTGGCGGGTGTGACCGGTCAGCAGGGGATGCTCAATCCTCCACGGCACCTGATCCCACATCTGATTTTTCGGGGGTCCGTGTTTGCTGTGCTCTTATTTTGTATTGTTTTATGGACTTTTAGATTGAATACTGTTCGTTATCTCCATATCCTACCACGGAACACTGCACGTACCCTCTACCAAAGCCCTATGTTAAATTAATGTTATGCCTCCAAGTCAATTAATAACCTAAATGGTTTTTAACACAGTTATTGTTCGTTTACACATCGTTTCAGTAGTCAAAACTTAGGATAAATTTTAGGCTGGTGTATGCTAGATTGAAGAAATGCAAGTCAATTAAACACCCAAAATTGAACTTAAAATTTCTCCATATAAAAACTTGTGAACATTTTTTATATAATAATTATGTACTTGTAACATATAACTCATGGATTTTAACAAAGATTGTGCAGGATATACCTTCAAAACTGTGCCCAAGACAATCTCATCGTTTGCAAATTTAATTAGGATTTTAATTTTCTATTCGATTTCTAAAATTTACCATTTGTCTAAAATGTGACATTCATCAACCACCACAGCCACAATTAATCTACAGAAATCTTCATTGTCAAGCAATTTCCTCCCAAGACTTGTTTTGAGCAAAACTTCGGGATGGCAGAGCACACTTGTATTGAGCAAAGCTTCGGGATGGCAGAGCACATGGCGATATCTTCCGGCAATAACGTCATAAAGGTTTGCATCCATTTTTGCCTTATAAACATTGCCATTTTCTGTGATATCACATAACCTTTTGACAGTATTTAATCTGAAATAATTGATATTGTGCGCAGCTAATGTACACAACTGGTCTTATGAATAATATTCTGAGGTGTTATCACATTAACGAATAAAGCCTTGTTCGAGTCGAACTTCAACAATTTTGGCATGACATGGAAGACCAAACTTTTCCCTATTCAACAGGCAAGTAACCAATACTTTATTACCAATCAGTACATGGCATAAATCATTCATCTGCTTCGGTGTAACAGAGATCCTCTTTTTATAGACGAAAACAGCATTTTTAACTTTAACCCCCATTTTGTTATAATGTGATCATAATTTTTTTTTACAAAATAGTTCTCAAAAAACTTCGAGGGGGGGGGTATAGGGATGCTAGAATTTACTTGAATGATACATTATCATTTTTATAAATAAATAGAATCAAACCAATTATAAAAACATGATATTCTTTGTTGAAAATTTGTACAACAGGCGTTGACAGAGATATAAGTGAAGCCGTAAGGTCCTCTGGCGTGAGAATGACAACCAACCCTCCAGAAATCACATTGAACAAGTCATACCTATATTGATTCATTTATGTAAATACTTCTCCTACATGAATGGGGAGAAGGTAGTAGAAATACATTCATTTACATGGGGTTCGGACTTCATCATTCCAATGTCACCTCATTTTTAGCGCCTTCCTTTGATCCCATCCTGAAGAGTGCAGACGTATCTCTCTCCAGTCCAGTGTTCTGAGTTATGAGGCCATCTTACCCTTGGTAACCATTATAATGTAGGAATCAGATAAAAATATAACACATACAAAAGATTATGATGCTTTAGCAGAAGGAAGGGCACTCTTAGTTGAAAAAGAAAAAAAAAGTTAACGTACAAGAGGAAATTAAATATAAATTAACTGTTAATATGGAAGAAATGCCAACACAACTCATACCTTGTAGGGTCAAATTCCCGAGTTTGGGGTGAAAACGAAAGCCCGGGGCCAAGGATATGTGGTTAAAATGTGATAAAGACTTGCTTTTGTATCTGGAGAGGGCCCATAACTCTTCAATTTTATCGCACATACATGAATGGCCATTTGACTCAGAAGAGCTCAAATGATAAACATAATAAGAAAAATTGCTTTTAGTTTTACTTCAACACTGAATCTGATCAGTGATAACTACAAGGAAGAGTTATTTATACACAGAAAGGTATAACATGTATATCAAAACAAAACATCTGAAAGACCGTATCATAGCTTCATTTTTTCTACGTGTACGTAAAAATTATTTCCGTTTGGAGAAAATGACGTCGATCTCATCATTAATACCAGGATAATGTACATACGTATTGATAAAAAAAATCCAAAGCAAGGTATTAATTTAAAACAAGAGGCCCACGAGCCTTATAGGTCACCTGAGTATTGTGTAACAACTTTCAAACAATTAAATTTGGTTTGTTTTAAACCAGAGGCCATGAAATTCACAATTCACAATTTCGAAAGAGGCACCATTGCTTATCATAATTATTAACTAATAGCATGCTTACTCTATTTACTTAATACCCAGAGGTAGATCAGAGTAACAAAGAGGAAATGCACTTCCACTTTACACCCAGTTGTGCACCTCACCCCAAAGGAACCACTGACCCAGGGGCCACATATTTCAAAATTTTGCAAATTTTATCATAAAACGGTTGACTAATACCAAAGAGAAGATTTCAAAGCATTAACTTATTTTCAGACTATGTACCCCCCCCCCCCTCCCAGGGGGCATAAAAAAACCAATTTGCTAGATTTACCTTTCTTTATCATAAATATATTTAGTTTATTTAATACCCAGAAGCAGAGAAGAAGATTTTCAAAGAATTAATGCATTTTTACTATATGATCAATAAAGTCCCGCCCTAACACCAGAACCCCTGACCCTAGGGCCATAAAATTCAGAATTTTATAGGAGGCACCCTTGCTCATCATAACTATGTACAGAGTTAGTTTAATTAATACTCAGAAGCAGAGAAAAAGATTTTCAAAGAATGAATACATTTTCACTATATAATCAATAGAGCCCCGCCCAAACACCAGAACCCCTGACCCTGGGGCCATTAAATTCACAATTTTGGAAGAGGCACTCTTGTTCATCATAACTGAGTTTACTCAGGTGACCTAAAAATCTAAGGTAAATATTTTTTAAAAACATTTTCGCTGGTTAAATGGATCATTCTCCATCAACAGAAATATTCTTTAAATATGCTCTCCTTGGTCCATTTACATGTATGACAAATGTTTAATTATGATGAATTAATCAACGTTAGCGATTTGTCTGTATTGGTCTTCATTTCCGCTCCATCAATTTTTTTTACACAACAGGTGCGCTTTAATGTATGACAAACGAGAAACATGTACGTGGGAAATGCGACAGACATTGGAATTCTTATGTAATCTCTAACTATAGAAAAAAAGAACATTTCTAACAACCTATTGTTTCAGAGTGCAAACATGTCCTGCACGTATTTACCGGACTTTTAATGTTTTGAAACCAAATGGCTTTTTCGTATGATTTTCTGATTCATTTTTCTATCGTGATAACATTTTCTCAAGGTATGAATTTAGTTTCTCAAGACTAGTTTGTCGTTGAATTTCAATATTTATTTTTACTTGTTCTCTTCTTTTATGTATGTATGTATTTACAGCTCTTCTAATATTTGAGAAATGCACCAGACACACCCAATGCCCTGCTAACGCTAGATGTCGCCCTAACGGGTGTGAGGGATATATGTGTCAGTGTGTTTCACAATTCGTGTATACTGACGATAGATCACAATGTGTTCCAGGTAAGAATCAAAATTGAAAACATATCATTTGTTTGTCGCATGCAGAGACGAGAGACACTAAGGAATCACTTAACTAGGTGTCTGTCTGCCTGTTTGTCATACATTACAACTCAAGAACTGTACACGCAAGAGATATGGATTTAATATTTCGCACAATCAAGCTTAATGACGATTGAGATGTTTGACTTTTCAATCTTCAACTTTTCTTATTCTTGTAGCGGTGGACGCAATGACCTTTTCAGCAAAACATTTTATTATTAAATCATATGCTGACGGACTTTTTTCATACTAATTGTTAAGCCATTACATACACATTGAATTGGCGACAGGTTATCCCGTAATGTCCCGATCATGACAATGAGCACACGGCGAATGTGACCAGGTCGACATGGAATGCTCAATCTTTTAAGGTACCTGACCCTACCTCAGATGTTTTGGAGGTCCGTGTTTGCTCTGCTCCTATTTTGTAGTGTTTTATGGCATTTTGAGCTTAAATACTCTTCGTTACCTCCATATATTATTTGTACACATGATATATACAAGCAATTTTCTACCGAAAGAACCACACAACAGATAAATAAAATAGTCAAATATCTCGCAGGTAAACTAATGGGAGAGGATTGTGATGGAAATCTAAACAGATGCCTCTCTCCATTTGCTGTTTGCATGGATGGTGTGTGTCAGTGTAATGAGCTTATGGAACCAACTTTTGACGGCCATTGCAAGTCCCCGTTTGAAGCCGAACTCCACCATCCGTGCGTTGACAAGATTTGTGTTCTGTCAACCGTATGTGATGGCAATGTCTGTGTTTGTCCAGAAGACAAACGGGAGATAACCCCGAAAGAGTTTTGGTTAGATCCTCTAAAGGCTCGAAAATGCGTTGACAAAAATTTCTCTGTAGGTAAGTCCAGTCAATCCCTGGATATTTGACGTTTCCCTTTTATATGGAAATAAAAATCCAGAAATAAATAAGAGGAACGGTTATTCCTTCTTAATTGATAATAATTAAAGGACGAAGTTCATGTTAATAAAAGGTACATAAGAAAATATTTAACAAATAATTTTGAAATGAACTTGTATTTTACTTAATACAATCAAAAAACGTGAATGTTTTGGTGTTGGTGCAATAAATTTAAGTGTGGAAATATTTTTCAAATGCTTTTGTTAACTTACAGACCAATGTCATGGTCAAGATCTCCAAGTACCAGAGGATCTTTTGATGGATGAAAACAATGTTATTCAAAGTAATAATAGTGTAAGTCAGATAGTGGACGAGGTTCAAGCAAACGATTTTATGTCGGAAAATATGTCTTCAAATACGGAACAAGACATTGTTGTTTCTGAAAATAAGGATGACAGCAAGGAAATCCATGGGAAGTTAACTGAGAAAGACAACTCTAATCCAGAGGATGTCAAAAGTGGGGAACCGTTAAAAAATCACGATGAAAAGACTGGTAATAAAGTTGAAGATAGGACAGCTATCAAAGATCCTTCATATTCTGATGTTGCCGATTCAAACGTGATATCATCCAGAACACAAGTAAACGACCATTTCTCAAATAAATCAGACGACACAACTTCTGAAATGCTTTCATCTTCGGAAAATCCACAAATCAAGACTGGTCCTGAATATATTGACACAAATGTAAAAGAAGGGGAGATAGATAAGCTACCCTCTGACATAACAGAGGATTTTCCTACAGACGCTCTCTCCAATAAGAAACTGCCTTCCGAAGAGGGTTTTACAGGATCTTCGGATAATCAAAATGCAACCTTAAAGATAAGAAACTCTTCGCATACTACTGAACAAAGTAATCATGTAAACAATGATATATTAATGGAAAGTACCGAAGGGAATGTTCACAATGCACACAATTTTATTAATAAAACTGTGGTGCCTTTACTTAGAAGAAACAATGAAGGGAAATTGAATCAATTAATTAAGCTTTTGATGGGAAGGTTATCAGAAAGGAATAGGAAAGTTGACATATATCATGGATGTAGCCTGGATGAGGAGTGTCCCGAGCATGCGCAATGTAAGAGAAGAGGATGTAATTCACAAAAACAATGTTTGTGCAAGATTGGATTTATGACGAATGTGAATGGAACTTACTGTGTCCCAGGTAAATATATTTAGACTTAAAATGAAAAACATGGAAGATAATGAACAGAAACCGATCTGTAAACAATACAATTCTGCAAAGAGGGTATATTAAACAAGGTTCCCTAGATACCTCAGACGTAGAATCAGATGCCTGGGAAGATAAAGAATTCCCTGTTGACCGATAACACCGGCCTTTAGACAAACGATTCTTTGGCATTGAAGGTGCAAGAAATTTAATATTATTATACAATTGTGGAAGTCAAATTTGCAGTTGTGACATTCAAGAGAGCACCTGTTATGTTGAAATTGAATTTTTTAATCTCATGAACTCCCAAAGCGATAGTTTGCAGATTATGATTGTTTGCTGTTAAACGTCCCATTAGATATATTTTCTTAAAAAAAGAGACGTTCCCAATGTGAATGTCTTCAACTTTTGACCTTTACACGGCACTGAGGGCCACTGAGTAGTGACGGATCTGTATCGTGCCAGCGACTATCAGGTCTCATTAGGATCCGCAACTTTCGCTTCAGTAACAGTGTCGAGTACATGCCGAAAGAACTCGGGTCATTTGCGATCGAGATTCGAACTCACGACTTTCCGATCATAGAGCGCTCTACCTACTGAAGAACTGTGAACGGTTTACAAATTACCGGTATGTGTCATGCTAATATGATGTACAATCGCCCGCGTAGCGCAGTGATTAGAGCGTCTGCCTTAGAGTCACAAAGTAAGGAGTTGATCCTAATTGCGTCGCGGGTTCTAATCCAACTGTGGAATGTGTATAGGACAAAAAATGCAGCTCTCCACAGGCAAGTGGTGGCGTCTCCTTGCGAGTGAAAAATTCTCGAGGGACGTTAAACTATACACTATCAATCAAAATTTTGTACATTACAAGCGCTGTTTCCCCATTTTTTTTCCAAACCATAGCAAATTATAATTTTATTTGAAAGCTTACCAAAATTGCCTTCCTCAAAACAATTTCAATCTCGGTAATTTCAAACAATGCAAGCAAGTCTGTGTTGAAAAAATATTTCTTTTCCAGACGGTTCCCGTGGTTGTTTAATAAACGAGTTTACATGTGAAGGTGCTAGATGTGTGCCCTACTCCTGGGTATGTGATGGCATCGCCGACTGTCCTCAAAACGACGACGAAACCAAGTTTTGTGGGTATTACGATTAAAAAAATTTAAAGGAATCAATTTTTCATTGGTATAACTTTTTTTTCATTCTAATACATTTCAATAAAGAAGAGAAAAGCTGCATGTAGATAAAAAAAATTGGAATTAAACATTTATATTTAGAAATTTATACTAAAGATTATTATATTTTTTGCTTTTCATTTTTTTGTGTGGCTGAAGGTTCTTCACATAGGATGGAAGTTTTGCCAAGGCAGCATCACGAAGAAATTGACCGTTTAGAAGATAAACTTGAACATGAAGCTTTAATGCGTATGCATTTGGAGCGAAGTATACAGGATTTACGTGATGTTATAAAGGAAATAAAGCAAAATAACGATATTGCAGAAAGGTTATAATCTGCCTAAAAATGTTTTTAAAAACATCGAATTCTCAATTACTGTTAAATCACATATTTTTGTGGGGTCAAATTTTCTTGGTTGGAGAGAAAATATACGGGTTCCCGCGGATTTGATTTCGTGGATGTAGAATTTTTGAGTAGTCATGTATATGACATTTTACTTTTCATTATGAACATTAATTCGTGGGTCTCTTCATACCTCGAAAACAACGAAAATTAAACCTCCACGAAAATTAGTGATTTCACTGTATGCGACACTTTACGCTTCGAAAGTCGATTCAAGTTCTTATTTACGTTGTAGCGAAAAGACGAAGCTAATAACTCACGACAAGCCATATCCAACAGCATTACAAACACCATCACTGATGGGAGAAGATAGACAAATCTCAACATGGAACGATCCTTTTTACGATGGTTTTATTGACAACATTCAAAACAAATTGAAAGGATCTGGTCAGTATTATGTGCATTTCGTACATTTTCTTTACCATATAGGAACCCAAGTTTAGTTTTCCAATGATCAGGATTTTTATTAATAGGCGGCACATCGAATGTGACGAATATTTGAAATTTTATTGAAAACAATATCAATGTAGTCCAAATGGAATAATGTAATCGAAGATTTGTTTTAAAATTGCTTATTTAGTAAAATATCCATTTGTTTCGTGTTCTTGAATTCCCCTGTATAAACCATTGAATTTAGGTCAGAAACAACGAACTGTAATTTCCAATACTTATTTAACAGGACTATAATTCATGCTGAACTAAATCTAGAAATATTTCGTCTTTCAGTTTCAAAAATAAAATTGGTGGGCAAAACACTTTTGATAGTAGTTTTCTGTCAAAATATATAGACGTTTTTATGAAATTTTGCGATGTAAAAGTTATCTCCCGTGGCATCAGTAAATCTGCTAAACACCTTACTATCGAAATCCTAGTGAAATATTTAGAATATATACAGAAAATAAAATTATTTAACAAAAACTTACTACTTTATTTTCAAAATAGAGTTCATTTTCGCCTCCAAACGTAATATTTAGATTAAGATTGGCAGTATTATTCAGGTTGAATCCACGTTTCCATTGATGTATCAGTGACGTCATTATACCTGACTAATATTGCGTCACAATTAAATAGTTACAAGTTTTCCAAAGAAGTTTGTAAATTCTTTGCATAAAAGCGCAAATAAAACGATTAAAAATAAATAATTTCTCTTTTTCTGTTCAATTACTTTTCAGAGTGCATTATCCTACATGTTAAATAATCATATAAAATGTATTTTTTTCACGGGCGACGTCTCAGCTAGAAGTCCCTTTTGAAATGTAATTTTGTACATGTCCGAGAACTAATTTTTTAAACTGATTTACTAGGCTATGCGTACAAATAATTAATTGTTTATATTGAATATTTCTTATAAAATTGGGATGTGAAGAGATTTTATTTTCTTCTGATTATCAAGGAAAGATGAATTTTGTAGATTTACGCAACATTTAATTCAAGTTTGAGATGTTTATTTCATAATATTTTTACACACACACACACACTCACACACACACACACACACACACACACACACACACACACACACACACACAAAACACTTGATTATATTTACATGTATCTACGCAGTCAAATCAAAGTATACGATCCGCGGTACGATTAAAAATATTTTATTAAAAGAGTGAAAAATAAGATTTAAAAAATATTTATTGAGTAAATTACTGTTGAACTCCCCACTTCAATTTGCCACTAAAACGGAAGATTTCGTGGGCGTATTTTTTGTTTTGTATTGTTTTTGTTTGTTTGTTTGTTTATTTCTTTTTTGGTTAAATTTGGTGATTGATACAATCACATACTCACATTCAATATGGAGTTAAAAAATGTGACCATGTTGGCCAATTCTTAAATGTTTTCCCATTAATGGAAGTTTTTTTTTAATATGCCGCCTTGCCCCCCCCCCCTCCTTCCCACCTACCCCGTCCCGGCTTTTTGCTTGCGATTTATAGGCTCTTAAATAATGATACTATATATGAAATAACTAATTTTCTTATTAATATAAAATTAAATTTTATAAGATGAAAATATAGGGGAAACGGCTTTTATAGATGACAGGTTTAAAAAATTTGGATAAAGCCGAGACTGTGCACATTAAATTATTTTCTGCATTTAGGTACGCGCAAGTATATTTTCACCAATGATAGAATTGAACTCTTTAATTCACAAGAGAATTAAAAAAAACTTTAGTTGAAAATAAGATATTTAGTAAAGATAAGCTGTTTACTCTCAGTTGTTGCATAATGCATGTACAAATACTCTGCTTTTTTAATACCGAGTATCAAGAAATCGAACAGATGTTTATACATGGTTGTAATCTTCATGTACGTAAAAGACATTAGTATTTTAAATACATTGTATAAACATTTGAATCCATGGATAAAATAATTTTAAAACAGTTGACTAACTGAACAGAAATAAAAGACAAGCATAATTTTTTTTGATAAAATTTCTAGTTTTAGAAACCGATCCCGATTGAAATAAAACCGATCCCGATTGAAAATAATGCAAAATGTGTAAAGTTATAAAACTAAAGACAACTGCCACCCATAAGACATGTAAAAAAATAAATCAAGTAATTTTTTGGCCATATTACAACAAAAGAGTCAAATTTAACATTACAATCATAGTATTTCCTACTTTATATAATTCCGGTCGGGATCGGTTTAATTGTGAAAAATTGTAAAACATAGGTAAATTTGACTCCTTTTATTTCTCTCAATATACGAGTGCCCACTGATTTTATTGAATGACTCAAAAGTTTGTACTTTGTATTCATAATAACATGAGAAAAAAAATCTGTCATTGAAATGTATTGGGTTTTATAACGTAATGAAAATTGGATGGTGAATTCAAAAAGTTACTTGCTAAACTCAATTTTGGACCACATATTTTTTCCTAAAGAAATATAAATTGGAGTCTTATTCATTACTAAAATTAAAGATAAGAGTCTATGGAATAAATAATATTGATAGACACATCCAGGTTTTGCGTATCTGGTACATATAAAACAAGATAAAAACGTAGTAATTCTTTTAAACCCCATATTGACCTTTTTGCACTTAAAATTGAGCACTTATCAAAAATAGGACTAGAGGAGCACTAAAAAATTTTTTGATGTTGTCATGTGTAAACACTCGCTTTAATAAGTCTATATGCAAAAAATAATAAAAATCCATGACATGCGATGTGCCACCCATTGCCTGATTTTCAGTGGAGTGTGGACCCCCCCCCCCCCAATATATTAAAGTCAATCTTCTCCACGGATAGCGCTCAAAGGGCATCAATAATGACATTGTTATTAATTATATTTAGTGCATGTAAGTAGGGACTTACAACCGACTCAATTTGTGAAAATGTTCATTGATCAACTAGCATGATCAGGCCGATCCTACATTTACAAAATATAATCGCTTTTATCAAGCTATATCGAAATTATTTTGAGAGAAATAAAAATGTTCTTAAATGTATATTACGTTGTATTATTGTCTGAATTATTGTTTTTGGAATAATCACTAACTTTCGCCGGTTATTTTTAAAAATAAATCGTACAAATATATTGACCAATCAAAAAAGGGCTTTCCTTAAGAATTTCAAGTCGTATGTAAACTTCCGGCCCCCTTAGGTCGAGTTTGACGAGGGATTTTCAATATTTGCAAGTGTGATGCGCCTTTCTGGCTGCAGTGTCCGTAAGTTTAGACCTCGAAAGACTGGCCACAGAAAGAATATGGTTGCAGGGAATTTATTTGACGGAGTTTCAGTCTTTCAGACAAAAATACAAGTGATGACCTACTTCGAAAATCCAAGATGGCGGATTTCGATGGATACCTTGTTTAATATTAGGTATGTGTATATTTTTTTTATTAAAAGAAAAATAAGTAACGTCAGGTGCCTGTGGTCGAATGCCATTTTGATTTAATGATATGCTCTTGGTGAGGGGATGCTCCACTTTTGCGGTGCCCTAACACGTTATTCACCTTTTGAAATATGAATTTGCTGAATTTTATCAGCAAATTTTTAAAGTATTTATATTTATATATTTCTGAATTAGAAAGAAAGACCCTTGTAAGGCAAAGTTTGCAAAATTTCTGATTTTTTTAATAAACGGCGATTTACTTAAAATCTGGTGGTCTACTAGTGACGATATGTACCTGTACTTTTAACTTTCACCATCGGACTTGGTGTACCAATATCTGTCCCGTTCAGTATACTAACGAGAAGGCAAAATCAAATAAAATGTGTTTTGATTACTTTTATAAATACTAAAAATGTACCTTTATTTAATTAATAATTAGCAGTTTATACGCTTTGGGGAGGGAAGGTGTGTCCGAAACATGAAAACACAAGGACAATATACACAGGTCAGTATCTAGTGGAATATTTCATAATAATATAATTCACAAACATCTGGTAACATCTTTAGAATAGTTTTTTTTTCCATAGCAGGTGAGTGATTAAGATAAAGTGGACCCTCATTTATCCGGTTCCCAGTCAATTTGTCCGGATATGTGAAATATCCGGATATCTGAGTTGCCAGTTAAATGAGACAACATAACGTTAAACCAGAAGTCTCTGTCGAGACTGAAGCTCTACTGGTTTGAACTTATAGCAAAGGAAGAGAAAAGTCCTTAAGCAGCTGGGATTTGAAACTTTACAACAGCAATAAATAGAATAATGATCGTTGATAAAGTCTCTTTATGTTCTTAGTGTAGTCTACTTGTGTGCCAAGATATATTGAAATCAGACAAAAACTGTAGGAGGAGTAGCATTTTGAAACAATTTTACAGATATTTCTATTTTTAGTAACGCCTTCACCATTCATCGAAATCAAAAACCGATACATAGAATTATGTATCTTAGTGTATTCTACTTGTGTGCCAAGTTATACTGAAATCATATCAAAACTGTAGGAAGAGTAGCATTTTGAAAGAATTTCACAGAAATTTCTATTTTTAGTAACCACGGCAACACCATTCATCCAAATCAAAAATAGAATACAGAATTATGTATCTTAGTGTATTCTACTTGTGTGCCAAGTTATATTGAAATCAGACCAAAACTGTAGGAGGAGTAGCATTTTGAAAGAATTTCACAGAAATTTCTATTTTTAGTAACCACGGCAACACCGTTCATCGAAAGTAAAAACCGATAAACAGAATTATGTATCTTAGTGTATTCTACTTGTGTGCCAAGTTATATTGAAATCAGACCAAAACTGTAGGAGGAGTAGCATTTTGAAAGAATTTCACAGAAATTTCTATTTTTAGTAACCACGGCAACACCGTTCATCAAAAATAAAAACCGATACACAGAATTATGTATCTTAGTTTATTCTACTTGTGTGCCAAGATATATTGAAATCAGACAAAAACTGTAGGAGGAGTAGCATTTTGAAACAATTTTACAGATATTTCTATTTTTAGTAACCACGGCAACACCGTTCATCGAAATCAAAAACCGATACACAGAATTATGTATCTTAGTGTAGTCTACTTGTGTGCCAAGTTATATTGAAATCAGACCAAAACTGTAGGAGGAGTAGCATTTTGAAAGAATTTCACAGAAATTTCTATTTTTAGTAACCACGGCAACATCGTTCATCGAAAATAAAAACCGATACAAAGAATTATGTATCTTAGTGTATTCTACTTGTGTGCCAAGTTATATTGAAATCAGACCAAAACTGTAGGAGGAGTAGCATTTTGAAAGAATTTCACAGAAATTTCTATTTTTAGTAACCACGGCAACACCGTTCATCGAAATCAAAAACCGATACACAGAATTATGTATCTTAGTGTAGTCTACTTGTGTGCCAAGTTATATTGAAATTAGACCAAAACTGTAGGAGGAGTAGCATTTTGAAAAATTGTTTAAAGACAGACGGACAGACAGACAGACGGACGCCAGACGCATTACTATCGCATAAGCTCTTCTGGTCTCTGACTAGTAGAGCTAAAAAGCATAAATCAATCCAGTATTGAAAAGCTTAAAAGCAATTGGTCCCAAACCTACCTATAAAATGGGGGATGGGGGTATGATTTGAATTACTTGAATCCACACTAGCTAAGAATGTTTACATATTTCATTGACTACTATGGCTGCTTTCCCTATAAGTTTGAACTTCCATTTTGGCTCCATTCTACCCATGGGTCATGA
>NW_026919515.1:0-15712 GCF_032062105.1 Saccostrea cuccullata
CGGAAGTACTCTTCATATGCATATCAAATTTGAAACATAGGGAGCGTATTAAACTCCACACAGGTTGACAAGGGGAGATAACTCTTACGTCATCATTTTTAAAAGACTTAAAAATACAATATTTCAGGTCTCTTAAACACCCATAAGGGATCAAAAAGTGACCCCACGGACCATTATTTTAAATTACCCTTTTTATGCTTTACTCAAAACCGAAATCAGTTTGAAGATTTATGGACAAATAAAAAAGTAATATACAAAAAAACAAATTTCTGTACTGACCCCTTAAATCCCTTTTATTTTAAGAAAATTTATTTTTTGACCTGAACACCGAAAGGTAATTCTTAAGAAATTTTTCATGTGAAATATTGCGAGACTTGCTTGCTTCCCGTTGAAGCTAATGGACATTACATAATTTCAAATTTAACATAGAAATCTCCATAGGCAATTTAAAGGCATTTATAAAACCGGAAGTACTCTACAGATCTATACCAAAATTTAAACATGGGCAGTATATTAGACTCCAAGCAGGTTGACAAAGAGAGATAACTCTTGCACAAATACCTTTGAAAATACTTAAAAATACAAATTTCAGGTCTCTAAAACTCCTTTAAGGGGTGAAAAAGTGACCCCACGGCTCATAATTTTTAAATTGTACTTTTTTTGCTTAACTCAAAACTGAAATCAGTTTGAAGATTGGTTGACAAATAAAAAAGTTACAGGCAAAAAAAGATTTTTCTGTTCTGACCCATAAAATCCCTTTTATCTGCAGGAACGTTGTTTTATGACCTACTTACCGGAAGACAATACTAGAGTTAGTATTCATGTGTAATATCACAAGAATTACTTGTTTCCCTTTTGAGATAATGGGCATCGTATGATTTCAAATTTAACATAGAAATCTCCATAGGCAATTTTAAGGTACTTATAAAACCGGAAGTACTCTACATATCCGTACCAAAATTGAAACATAGAGAGCATATAGCACTCCAAAAAGTTTGACAAAGGGAGATAACTCTTGCTTGATTATTTATGAAAATACTTAAAAATACAAAATTTCAGGTCTCTAAAACTCCTTAAAGGGGTCAAAAAGTGACCCCACGGACCATAATTTTTAAATTGAACTTTTTATTCTTAATTCAAAACTGAAATCAGTTTGAAGATTGGTTGACAAATAAAAAAGTTACAGGGCAAAAACGATTTTAAGAATTGACCCCTAAAAGTCCCTAATATTCAGGGATTTAGCTTTCATAACCTTTTCACCTAAAGACAATAATAAATAAATTATTCCCTGTAAATATTACTAGAATTGCTTGCTCTCCTTTTGAGATAATGGCACATTAATGATTTTCTCTTTACTATAGAAACTCCCATAGACAATTTCAAAGCCTTTTAGGACCGGAAGTTCTCCTCCGATGGACATGAAAATTACATTACAGCCTTTAATTACTTAGATAAACACAATTATATCATCAAAATAAATTTCCTACATTGTTTTTAAAAATTTTAATTTCAACCCCCCCTTTTCTTAACTTTGGAGCCCTATAACACAAAAATGTAGCAAATGTGCAAAAAAACTAACGATGACTTTTTTGTAGATATTACTTTGAGGAATACATTCCTAAATTTTGAACGAAATTGCATGTAAAATAAGGAACGTTTCAGGCTTTAAAGAAAATTTAGTTTCTGACTTATAAATACCGGAAGTGACGTGTCAGGAAGGACAAAACCTAACATACACAAAACATTTGAAAGTTCTTTTTCATACACAGGATGAAATCTGGCCATTCAGTGGACTGAATGATAACTGAATGGTAGCTGAATGACAAAAGAATGGTAACTGACAAGGTAGTTTTCAGTTGACATTCAGTTGCATTTCATTTGTCATTAAGTCAACTGAATGGCACATACATTTCAGTGACCTTTCACTTGTCATTCAATGACCTTTCCATCATATTTCAGTGACCTTTCATTCATATTTCAGTTACCATTCTATCATATTTCAGTGACCTTTCACTTATCATTCAGTGACCATTCCGGCATATTTCAGTGACCTTTCACTTATCATTCAGTGACCTTTCCATCACATTTCAGTGACCTTTCAGTCATCATTCAGTGACCATTCCGTCACATTTCAGTGACCATTCCGTTATATTTCAGTGACCTTTCAGTTGTCATTCAGTGACCATTCCGTCATATTTCAGTGACCTTTCAGTTGTCATTCAGTGACCATTCCGTCATATTTCAGTGACCTTTCAGTTGTCATTCAGTGACCATTCCGTCATATTTCAGTGACCTTTCTGTCATATTTCAGTGACCATTCCGTCATATTTCAGTGACCATTCCGTCATATTTCAGTGACCTTTCATTCGCTATTTAGTTACTATTCCATCATATTTCAGTGACCTTTCAGTTATCATTCTGTGACCATTCCATCATATTTCAGTTACCATTCCATCATATTTCAGTGACTTTTCAGTTGTCATTCAGTGTCCATTCTTTCATATTTTAATGACCATTTCGTCATATTTCAGTGCCCATTCTGCCATATAATAGTAACAATAATAGTAACAATTTTGTCCTGTTTCAGTTAGACAGTGACTATTCATTCATATGTCAGTGGCCATTCCATCATATTTGAACTACCTTTTCATCTTTTTTATGACCATTCAGTATTTCAGTATTCATTCCATTGCAATTAATTGATTCTTAAGCATTCTTAAACAACAATGAAATCAGCTTTCAACGTCCAATTACTTATATTAGAGTAATGAATCATTCAATTTAAAGGAAAAATAAATGTTTTGTTATCACACAGTGTCTTATTTGAAAATATGCAGTTTATTTCACCTACAATTCAGTCATATTATTTCTATTACAGACCATTCATTATCAATGAACTTTCAACAACACATATTGCATGGAAAATTCTTCCTGTTCTTCATGTAAGACTTTTTATTGATTTTTCATAAATACTACAGAACCCCATACTGATACACATTTGTAAAATCTATTTTGCATGTATTTTCTTGAAAATCTATACAAAGATATAATATATTAAACATTTCATCTCAAAGATATTAATAGTTCATTTATCAAAAAAAAAATCATTGAATTCAAATACAGTACAGCCCAAATACTAGGCATTAAACTCTGGAAATCACATTTACAAACAAAGTTTCATAAACAATATTAGACCTGGAATTAAGGATTCATAAACAAAACTACACAAGTTATAAAAAAAAATCACAATAATACTCATATTTTTCAATGTTAAATAAAAGCTTTATGCAAAAAAAGTAACAAAAAATCAGTTTTTTTTTTCTACATCTGAAGTTAAGCAAAGTTTGACAGAATTTGGTCCAAATATTGTCAATAACATGAATATAATTTAATCACACATACATAAATACATGCATTAGCTACTATTTAAATCACAATAAGAATACACTCATTCCAAATTATCATAACAATTTTTAAAAAAATAAATAGATATAAATATTTCATAAATAATCTATGATAAATAAATCTGGCAAGAAACAAGACAAAGAAAATCAACCCCCCTCAGGTACTATATTATTTCAAGAAAATATTTTGATTGTAATAATTCATTTCTCAAACAACTGAAATTTATTTTCCTGTATTTCATTTAAATAAATTTTCACTTGCAAAATGTTCTTATATTGATTAAGCATTTATTCTCATTTAAAAAAAACATTGAATCTGTAGTCAAAGAGGGATTGAGAACATTATTTTCATTTTTTCACAAATAACCTTTCTTTTCAATGTTCAATGCAGAATTACCAGAAACGATGACATAAAAGTTTACTTAGTGTAATAAGAGTTTCACAGTTTCACAGCATCACCGTCAATCTCTTTCTTCCTCGCTCCTTACAAATCGGGGACAGTCTTCAGGTGCAGGTCTCTTGGAAGGAATTTCCAATACCACGCGCTTCTTCATCTGCCTCTTGTGTTGAGGTGTTAATCTCTTCACCCTAGCCTCCTCTAGCTTGTCCTTGAAGGCACGGAAGGAATCCTTCTGCCAGGGGAGACGCCTCACGACAAAGTGTTTCACTTCCCCATCCTCATCCATCTCGGATTCCTCAGATGAGAGGTAGTCTGGGGTCATAACTTTGAGGAGCTTCTCTTTATCCAAGCCCTGCAAGGCCTCATCCTTCAGGGACTTGACTGATTGTTTGAGTCTTGCAGCTCTCTGTAAAATGAAAACAAGGATATACTGGCGGCTTTACCAATTAACAAAAATGTTGCATTAAAATTTACCTAATAAACATGATAATCAGAAGTCAAAACTGTATCTCTATTGGTTTGTATTAATTAAATATCAAATGAAGGGAAAAATTAGCTGTTTGGACTTGAAAACTGCAATAGCATTTAATAAGACAATAATGTTGCATTAAAATTTACCTAATAAACATGATAATCAGAAGTCAAAACTGTATCTCTATTGGTTTTTATTAATTAAATATCAAATGAAGGGAAAAATTAGCTGTTTGGACTTGAAAACTGCAATAGCATTTAATAAGACAATGATTCTTGACACAAACAAAGAAAAGCAGTTTTGGTCAACAAGATAATTGATTGCTTATAATTGAGCACAATGCAAGGCAATCACACTTAGTCATGCCTCACCACACTTCCAGCTATCCAAACAATTTACATGCGACTTTTGTCTGCTTTTCATAAAACAGAAACTTATTCAAAAATAGGTAAATAAAACTATGTTATATAGGTAAATAAAGCTATATAGCTAAATATAGTGATTTTCCTGGACCTGACTCAAACATTAACTGTGATTAAGTAACAATATAAATTATTTGGGACATAATTTACACTTATGGTACAGGTTTCTGGACCCTTTCAAATGGGAATTTCAAACAAAAACCAAAAGAAGATGCAAAAATGTGTTATATTAAGGAGGCTGGGGGGTCAACAAATTAACCAAAAATTAACCACCAGATTTAACATTTTTTTTAGATACGGTATCTTAAGCTGTCAACTATCATTTGGCAAAGTAAAAATTCATACATTTTATTTTTAAAATTTGATCATTTTTGTACATCTTTATATGGAGCTCTTCATTAAAGGAGATAAAAATAGTCTTAAAATGGCTGGCACACAAATAGAAAGTTTACACTTTATTCACATATCTGTCTGAGTTGTAAAAATCTCAAAATTCAATTATTTTGTTATTTTTTTTAACCATGATAAGCATTGGAAAATTAAATCTGCTTGCATTGAGGAATCTTTACCTATACACTTTGAGAATAAATAAAAAAAGATAGATTTTTAATACACAAGTTTCGAGATTGTAACTCTCCCACAATAGACAATGATAGAGGTACAAAAACTATCCATTTCAGTATTGAAAGTGATGCATATTTAATTATAGTCATAAATACAAGTTCCTCTCATCATAAATGTTCAACTTAATTTCTCGGTGATGTCATTTTACAGTTAAAGTATATCATTGAGGGAATAAGCAATATTTTAGTTCCCCAAGGTCAGGACTATGGATCACTTGACTACAGATAGGGATGAGTCTAATGACATATTAAAACAATACAGAAGAAAAAATCTAAAGGATTACCGTTTTAGGGATACCACTAACAGGGAATTAGCTTCCAAGAAGGGGATTAGCTTATTTGACTAGCACATCATTCACAGTGATTTATAAGGAAATATTCTCATTTCACTATCTCATTTTTTAAATATATGATATTGAGAAATTTTAACCTTTAATCTTTATCATGTTTATGATCAATTAGAATAATTAAACAAAGTATGAAGTTCTTTCAAAAGAAAGACATCTGTACAAATAGTTAGTATACTGTTACAATATTGTACAGGGTGACAATAATATTTAAAGGCCAGCGCCTTTTTTTATGCAGATTTTAATTCTAAATAATTAATTATACAAATGAATGAAGTAAAGAAATTGAAAAAGTTTAATTTTGTATTTCCCATTTCTAATTTAACTTTCAATTAATTAACAATAAGGTATAATATGCAAGCATGAATTTTTTCGCTTTGTAAATTTTTGAGTGAAAAATATGAACATGTGCACTAGCCACTTTTTTTGTAAAATAACTTGTTCCACCATAATGAATGCCCCCCCCCCCCCCCCAGAGAGTACCTAAACCATATCTTAGGATTTCTATGTAAAATTATTTTATAATAATCCACCAAAGTACAAGGTTCGGAATTACCAGCAGTTGACAAAATTTATGAAACATTTTGAATGTTACATATTTAATTCATGTGCCAGGACATTGTCATTTAAAAATGTCAACATTATGATGTACTTCTGTTGTATATGAAAACTGGTCTGATGTTTTTCACTGAATATTTACAGACTTTAACTAAATCTGATTTTAAAACATTACATATTGAATTTAAAGCAAATATTGTATATAATATAATCCCTATTAACCGCCCTTATCCGTATAAGCACCCCCTAGGTCTTTTTCAATTGTCAGGAAATAAGGGCCCCCTGTACAGTGATTAAAAATAAAATCATCTAGAATTGTATCAAAAGTCTGCCAAAATTTGAAGAAATTGAAAATGAAACTTGTCTATTATCCAATTTCTTAGTGGAAAAAGATTCATTTAGCAAAATATGGGTGGATTAACTTCACTTGAAGTAAAGTTAGACATTATTTTAGAGGTTCTGATTTTATTTTTAAGGGGCAATATCCCTCTGCTCCAAATTTCATGATTTTTTTTTTAAATCCAGACATTGATTTTCAGCAACAACTATAGCATTAAATTCAAATGGAAAATAGTTTAAGTATGAAGCGTTGCTTACTTTTTCAGAAATGAATAATAAGTCAAATCATGATGTGAAGAAAATTTGATATGGTAAATAGAAAGATTAATTATTTTTTATCTCACAATTAAATTAGAAATATGAGCTATAAATAAAAATAATATTTACTCTCATACTTATCTAATTCACATTAGAAAACATACTAAAGCGCTGCTTTTTAAATCAGAATAACAAATTGTTTTCTGTGCATGTAAAATAACACGCATCCATAAACAAGAGTTATTGTTCCATTATCGCCCTTGAAAATATTTTTTAATAAAACAAAATATTAATTAAATCATTATAAACAATACTGCATCTGAAATTTCTGTACAATTAAAAGAAATGTACTTTTAGGGATAGAGATTTCTCAATTTACACTGTTTAAAGGAACTGAGTATAAATGTTTTAATTAAACTATTATAAAAAAAATAATCAATATACTAGCAATAGAAACTAGAAATCAACATTTGTACCATAGAATAGGTTTAATGAGTTGACTACAAAATGGTCCTTAATAATGAAACTTATAAACTCTGACATGACAATCCACTGAATTTCATGACAAAATGTCTGAAGAAAGTTATCGCTCTTATCAGAAGAGTTATCTCTCTTATCAGAGGGATATTCCACCTTAAGTTAAAATATGATATTAAATATCATAAAGAGAATACCTAAATAACCGCTAAATAACCGCCCACTTTTTGCAATTTTGCAAGCACCCCGGGCGGTTAATAGGGATTATACGGTAGATTATATGGATTAAGGAATTAGAACAAACTTAGAATTTGGCCTTTTGTATTATACCATTTATTAAGGACAATGACCAGCTAAGATTGGACCTTAGGTAAGGCGTGGCATTAATTACATTACATAATTAGCATCTGAAATTAACACAGATTTCATACACTGTTGAAGTATATGTGGGATGAAATATGGGTAAATGCCAGTTAGTGTATAAAATAACCAATAACATTGTCTTGTGAGGCATAGGGGTGGGGCTTCAGTTGTCTAATTGTTGTCAACATTCACCAACAATTTAAAGTTCCTGATGTTATTTATTTCTTAACCAAGGAGAATATATTCGCTATTTGACAGACACTTATTACGTTGCACCGAGAATGTCATGCCTAACTGAAAATCCAAGCTTACCTGAGAATTGTTCTAATATATTTTGTTGAATAAATATAACCTATATTATTATTGTTTTCTGGTTTAACATCCATAATAGTACAATATTTTTTATATTTTTTTAAGGTTGTCATGCCTAAACGAAAGAGATGTCCAGTATGTCATGAAGACTTCCCTTTAAGGAGCTATTATCGTCATTATTCCAGCTACTTTGACACTGATACTAATTCATGGTTGGATCATGGCCAAGAGGCAGACAAAACAAGTGCTAGAGAGGAATCAGAAAAGAGATTCAAGAACCTCCTCGCAGATGTTGCAAAAGTTGCTGATTGCACTGGTAAAGTATTTCATCATGCGTGAAATATTTAGACTATTAAAAGAAATTAATATGAAAATGTATCTCTCGTGGGTTTCACCTAAAACTTTATAATGTAAGCTGTTGTGCATAAAGGATTAAAGCTTTTCTTGAGTACCCAATTGAAAAAAAATAAAATAATGAATCTCCTGCTGTTGATTATGATAAAAACTTAGACCATGACATTGTTAATCGCAGAAGAAAATGATCAGGTAAAATAACTTTTATTTTTCAAAGAATTCAAAAAGCAGTTATTTATGTGCGCCATGGTTAATCGAGCTGCGCCATGGTTACAATCGGCAGCCGCCATGATTAAATTTTTTTGCATTTCAGTCCTGACACCTACTTTTTTAATGACTTGAGTAGTTAATTGTGTTTATACTGCGACTGCCATGTACCTCGCCTGCCTCGAAGAAAAGCGAACTGTGCTAAGCAAACACGTTGTTAATTAACGACTATGCTGTGAAGCGTGACAATCAATGGAGAGTCAATCAACTGATCAGTTTATCAATATTTTGAGAATTTATTATATTGTACACTTGTAAATAATTTTGGGAAACTTCAACATGTTCACTAAATTATTAGATATATAACGTGTTAACGGGTTTATAAAAGATTACAATTACCACACATAATGATAATCGTCATGCATGCGATTCAGGTTTCTGTGCCAGAAAAAAATACTGTGTAAAATTTCATATTCCTCTGTATTTAATCAATTTTCTATGCTCTATTTTTTTTAAGCTTTAACTTTTTTATCTATCTTAAAAAAATATGCATAGGCCCTACTTCTCAATCACCGTCTTAGTTTTAATTGCCGTCTTAGTCTTAGTTTTAGAGTTACTTCCCGTTGTTATGAAACGTTGCGTGGCGCTATTTTTAGCACTGGGGCACGTGGAGAAGTAAACAAAACTTGGTGAAAAATGCAACATCTAGAAAAATAGAACGTTTAGAAAAAAGGAAACTGGTCAAAATGTTCCTTTGTGTGTTAACTAAATAATTTCTACCCATTCATCAGTTTTAGTCACAAAACATTTCACACAACAGGCTACAATTCTTATAATTATTAATTTTTGAAAAATATTGCCATGGTTACTGACTTACTGTATCTACGATTTTTCTTCAGAAGGTAAATATATTTTTGGACAAATTTTGGTACATTTGTGAAGTAAGATACAGGATGAATCCTTTTCAATTTAATCATTATTTTTTAACTTTAAAAAGTGATAGTTATTCTATTGTTTTGTGTTGCAGTGGCTAAGTTTAAAAATTGTAAAACCAATCATTGATTAATAAAGATTAGAAAGTCTAACACGCATTCGTGTTTTCAGCCACATTTCGCCTTCGCGCAGCTTCCTCCATGGTTAAATTTTGTAATGTTGATAATGAGGACCGAGCATCCCCTGCGTTGACGTTGTATTAAGATGAATGATGTGTTGTCTTATTTTTTTTTGATAAGAGAAAAAAGTTCAATTAAGTATCGACATTCCTCTCGCCTGCCTGAAATTCAGTTCAAACAATACATTAAGGTAGAATCCGAAGTCCCTGAAGCCCCAACCCCGTTACACATTTCTAGAAAGAGTTACAGAATATGTTGTGCATATATATGTGTAAGTTGAAGTATATTTACAAAAAACACATAAGGGTACATGTAACATTTAGATTTGCCTTTTGGCATTTTATTGTTACTATGGAATATGTATGTATATCTAATGTAACAAACCTTTCACAAAGAATATTTATCACTTGTGATTTTCTTTCATTTTTTTCGAAAACTTATCGGAGCCCGTCACTAGACGAAGATCATAAACTTCTGAAGTTTCAAATCGAGTTTAACCTTACTGTATTAATTCTGGGTGTAGTTTTTGAATTTAGAAAGTAAAATATAATCCATTTTTCAAAATATCGCTGCATCAATTATAATTGACAAATACAAAAGCCGAAAACCTGAAGTTATCGCCAACTTTTTTGTTAAACATGTAATTTTTTATTTCTGTTAAGTGGACCTAGACTTAACTTCTGGCAATTGAAGGAACACCATTTTCTATAACTTTTTTATATCCCCTAAAAAGTTTACATGTTTACTGTCTTGAAATATAAGCGATATTTGGGCGAGAATTAAAAAAAAAGATGGCAAGGCTTGCTTGATCATCTATCACGTTATTAACCTAAGGCTAAATATCGATTTCTATGTAATATAGTATATAATATATATTTTAAAACATTGTCTATTTATCATGATGTTGTTAATTCTGCAATATATTTTTACATCAGATCTCCTAAACGTGGTATTTTCAATCTTGCTTCGCGGCCATGAAATTGAGATTAGCTTACTTCTGATCTTCGTCTCACTTTTCCAGTTCCTATTAGAAAAGTAAAACTGTGACCAAATCTGAGTCCGTCTCAGTTTTATGGCCCTAGATTCCGATTTAGAAATTATATTTCTGAAGCCGAAACTCAAACAATAGTGTAAGAATCGGAATACTTATGACGTCGCAATAATTCTAGAACGTCGGAATACAGACACCAGGCTTTATTTCGGCATTGACCTTGCAAAACTTGATTTATTAGGTAACCGATTTTCAGTCAATGTAAGAGATATTTGAAGGATAAATGGAAATAAAACGAATAATATCCAAGCTCAAAAGTCACTTAAACAATACAAACACAACTTTTATTTTATTATTTTTTAATGTATCAAACAAATTTATAAATAAAAATCTAAAACAAAGCAAAAGGTTGTCATTGTTTTGGCACACACATATGTATAGAGTTGAGTTAAATGAATACAGAATGAATACAATGGAAGACCAATAACAAAGATGTATAAAATGGATAAAACACTCTGAAAAGCAAATGAAACCATTGCAGTTTTATATCAACGTCGAATGGAGAAGTCAAGATTTTAGTGAATATTTACAGGATATAGTTTAGTCTTTGTAAATCAGAGCTTAGTAGTATCCTCTTCTTCCGAATCCCCCGCGCCCGATGCCAAGGAATCCACCTCCAATACCACCATTCCATCCGCCACCGTAATATCCACCTCTGAGTCCGTATCCTCCGTAGTTACCTCCCCACCCTCCATAAGATCCGCCCCACTGTCCGTGTACAACAGCGATCACCACACAGGCCACCAGAAGGGAGAACAGTAAGGAGTTCATTGTTGGTTATGTACCTGTTGAAGAAAAAATCATTTGTTAAAAACCAAGTTTAGCGAAACAGGATTAAGGCTTACTTTCGAATATATCCAAATGAAAAAGAAAAGTTAAATATCCATTAAATGTCTTGTGTTTTAGAAATTTAATTAAATAATAAAAACTTACAAATAATGCCTCAATCTTCAATTTGTCTCAAATTAAGTTAAAGCAAAAGGACAAAATAAGCCGTAATAATCTATGCTTCATATTTAATTTTTTCTGAGAAATATTCAAAAGTATAAATACATAACACCCTATGCTTTATTTTCTTTAGAATACTTGATTACTATCGTCGTTTGTATACTTCAACAAAATGCAAAAAAAAAACTGAAAGAAGAGCATGTTATCTTACCTTTCCTAGGCGTTCTAAGCACTATTGTGTTTCTGAAAGTGTTTATGGACATCATTGGATTCACGTTGCAATATATACCCTGTCTATAACTTCCGTGTTTCCTCTTTGATTCCTAAAATTACGCATTCTGTTTAACAAAACAATGTTCACAGTCTTGTTTTATGAGAGCTTACGTAGACTCTTTATCTAAATATAATAGAGATAGGTGTTTTCCCAGTCTGCGTACATTAATTTGTGGTCAGTGTGTAACAAGATACACAATAAACATGTCCAACAGGACATAAAAGGGTCAATATAACTTCTATTACAAGCCAACGATAGTGTACATGTTCTAAGGTGAGTAAAATAGTATTCAGTCTGATGTCATTAAAGAAGGGGTTTCCCCCTTTTTGCTATTTTTGTATGATAATTGTAAGTTCATTTATTATTGCTTTGCTCATAATAATCATTGTAGTTAAGTCATTTCTATCCATCTATCTACTAGCCCCTAGAAGAGTGCACGGCTGATTAAAATATATTTGTTTTTAAAATACAGAAAAATAATTTTCAATAAAGAAAATGGAATTTTGTTTGTTATTAGTAAGGACAAGAGATTAGAAAAAAATATTATTTTCAAGGAAAAAATAAAAACACACTCATATAACTAAGGTCTTGGGGATTAATTCTGTCCACCTTCAATTTGAATTCTTTATTATCTGGAAATGAGACACGCTGCCTGGCAATCTGTTCGGTAAAGCTATTGTTAGTAGGGGTAATCAGTATAAATATAAATTTTGTTAGGGAATGGGATGACCGAGAAGCCCTTCTGGTGGGAACGAATTGAACTGAGCGAATGGCTACCAGACCATGTATGATGTTGTACATATTTTATGTACCAAACTGGCATCGGTCCTCCTTATTTGTTAATTTCATTTTGTGATTTATTCTTAATATTGAATAAATATACCTCAATTGATAAAATTGAAATTGATTGACTCGTGAGAAGGTTTTTAAACTTAACAATGAGTCCAACAAGTATTGTTTTTAACAATATTGACCTATTAATCATTATATTGACCAAGTAAATATTATTATTGAAGGTTTGATAATGATATCTTCATCGAGATTCCCATTATATATAATTTTTGCAGAAGAAGTGGTTATACCAGGACAAAATATGTTAAACATGTACATTGTATGCTTTCATTTCACGACACAGAATAAAATAGATCCGATTCTATACGTTATGAAATTTTAACCAAATATTGTTTTAATTAGTAAAACATATTGCAAACGTTTACAAATCATTCAGACATCAAAGAAAACTTCAAAGCGAATCCTGATATCCATCAAAGAAAAAACTCTCTGACAACAGGGATTATACAGTCAGTGCATATATTTTCATTATATCGGTAGAATAAAGCATTTGATAACCCATTGTGTCTTCAATACCAATGATTTGGCCCACACGTTAACCCGATGTGACCTCGACCTCTACGTGGATTAAGTCTTGGGCTTTTATTAAGTCATTTCCCTTACCATTCGCAAACCTGCGCTGATCTGGGCTTTTATCTCTGAATTTATTTTCAAGACAAATAACAAGAGTCAAGTTTGTGTTTGATATAAATATCTCATTACAAATGAATTGAAAGAGGAAACTTTTTGAAACAAAAAATGTTTCGGGAATAGGATTGATAACTTGCCTAGCGAAGTTTTAATCGTCTCTCTTTTTAGGAGATATCACATGATCAATGACACGTATATCTTAGATAAACTGATTCACTGAATATTTCAATGATGAATTTCACGACGGAATGTACCCTTTACTTGATCTATGCAGCGGCCTCACGGCGTGTATGCTAACTTATCCTGGGTATCGGATCCAATGCCGAAAATTTTCAGGATCTGTGGGGTTCTTTTTACATCCCTGCGTTCATAAACTTCTTTAGGATCTATTACTAGTATACTATTTTATACTATAAAATTATCAAAGTTTTCGGTTGGGGTATAAAAATCTTTATCCCAGAAAATTTCTACATATATGCTGGGGGGGTAAGAGGATTGAAAAGAAAAAAAATAATATTGAGTCCTAATATGTAAAAGAAAATATAAATGGCGACATTTCAGATAGTCAGGCGGGAGAGGGCAACCAAACATTTTTTAAAGCATAGAGTAATTTTTCATCACAAGTTTATGTTTTTGCAAATAGATATTAGAGAGGTTGAAATTTTAAACGTTTATGGGTACGTCTAGTAGGGGAATAAGCTTAATTCCGTGTATAATGTCATCAATTTTAGTGGCGTCAAGATTGCTACATGTTCTTCAAACTTGTAGAATGGATTATACACATAAGTAAGAACTTGTAGATTTAATGATAAAAATAACCCAATTTAAATGTGAATTTGTGATTGTTATACATTATATACCGTATATACTCGCCTATAAGTTGGATTTTTGGGAGTTAATATCTGGTCAAAAAATCTATTTCCGACTTAGGCGAGCTATAAAATGAATGGTATTATATGAGGTCAGTCCCTCTGATATATAAGCTTATTAAATACAACCGACTTATAGGCGGACTGGCTTATAGACGAGTATATACGGTAGGATGTTTAGTTCCATGAGCACTTATTTTCATCAAGTTTTGTTTACTAACTATAAATAAACTGACGACCAAAAAACTTCTAAATAGTTGAAACAGAGACACCAATCGAAGTGTACACATACATGTTACACGTCATAAAAATGAAGGCTGAATGGTGACTTAATGTTAGCTGAATAGTCATTGAAAGTCAACTGAATGGAGAATGAAAAGCGGCTGAATGGTGACTGAAAGTGGATTGAATGATGAATGAAAGCTGGCTGAATGGTGACTTAAAGACGGATGAATGGTCACTGAAACTTGGCTGAATGGTGACTTAAAAATGGCTGAATGGTCACTGAAAGATGGATGAATGGTCACTGAAAGTTGGCTGAATGGTGACTTAAAAATGGCTGAATGGTGACTTAAAGTTTGCTGAATGGTGACTTAAAAATGGCTGAATGGGCACTGAAAGATGAGTGAATGGTCACTGAAAGTTGGCTGAATGGTGACTTAAAGACGGATGAATGGTCACTGAAAGTTGGCTGAATGGTGACTTAAAGTTGGCTGAATGGTGACTTAAAAATGGCTGAATGGGCACTGAAAGTTGATTGAATGGTCACTGAAAGTTGGCTGAATGGTGACTTAAAGTTGGCTGAATGGTAACTAAAAGACTATTGAATGGTCACTGAAATTTGGCTGAAGGGTTATTGAAAGATGACTTAATGGATAATGAAAGGTGGCTGAAGGGAAACTGAAATATGGACTTAATGGTAACTGAAAGGTGTCTGAATGGCCACTGAAATGTATGTGCCATTCAGTCACTGAAATGCCGCTGAAATTTTACTGAAAGTCACCTTTCAGTTTCAACTGAAAGGTCTCAGTTCTTCCTGTGATAGTTATAAAGTTAAATCCATATGTTCAAAGACTTTTTTCAAATCCATGACATAAAAAACGCTAAGAAATAAAATAATAATAAAAAAGACGAAAACAATAGGTCTTTTCGACAAAAGTCGAAAAGCCCTAATAATAAAACAAGACGAAAACAATAGGGCTTTTCGCCTGAAAGCGAAAAGCCCTAACTAGACCTTATTTTTGTCGTTCAACAAAAACGGAGGGCTTTTCGACCCCTTAAAATAACTAATCTTAAAAAAACAATATTTTACAATTAAAAAAAATCTTATAATAAAATATTGCAAAAGTTCTGTTGAGGTCAATGTTTGATTGCAAACATAACAATGTTCATTGTACGTCAGTGTCCACTCAAAGAGACATAACTCTTTCGTGGTTATAA